>NC_069503.1:895091457-895391457 GCF_027579735.1 Bombina bombina | reverse complement strand
GCAATGTCCGGGGCTGGCGGTTTAGGGGTTAATAGTTTTTTATAGTAGTTTTGATGCGGGGGCTGGCGGTTTAGGGGTTAATAGTATTTATTTATGTGTCGGGGACGGCGGTTTAGGGCTTAACAGTTTTATTGCTGGGGCGGAAGTTTAGGGGTTAATCACTTTATTTAGTGTCATGATGTCGGGCGGTGGATTAGGGTTATTTAGACTAGGGGTTTATGTTAGGATGTTAGGTCTTTAAAAACTTTATTTTTCCCCATAGAGATCAATGGGTATTGCGTTATAGTGACAGGTGATGTCTATGGGGGAATACGTGCACAAGCACGTCAAGTCAGGCCTTGACTTTTGTTCGGTATGGAGCTTAACACACCTGTCATGCTGGTTTTAACTTTACCTACCTCTTTAAGAACATTATACACCTCCTATTCATTTGCCTCATAAAAGCCTCCCATGGTATCAACATGGAGTCAGAGAAGGTTGAGTCCATTAAGAAGTGGCCTACTCCAAAAACCAAAAAGAACGTACAAAAGTTCATGGGCTTCACAAACTTTTACAGAAAGTAATGTTGCTGCTCTAACAAAACCACTTACCAATCACTAAGTCAGTAAATTATTTTATGTGGACATCTGACACACAGAAGATCTTTAAAACTCTGAAAGAAAAGTTCACTACTCCACCTATCCTCCAATTTCCGAACTCAAACTTGCAATACGTACTTAAGGTAGATGCTTTAGACTTTGCAATTGGTGCAGTGCTCTCTCAGAGGAAGACCCTTTAATAACCACTACACCCAGTCGCATATTAATCCAGAGTAATGACCTCCTCTGAATTGAATTATGCTATAGGAGAAAAAGAATTGTTAGCTATAAAATCTTCACTCGAACATTGGCATCAATTCCTGGAAGGAACTTCAATTCCTATCACTATTTACACCGACCACAAGAATTTATAATACCTGAAGACCACTCATACGCTATCTGCTAGGCAGGTAAGATGGAATCAGTTTTAAATACTTAATTACATACAGACCAGCTAATAAGAATGGTAAAGCAGATACCCTTGTCTAGAATGTTTGAAAAACCATCCTACGCCCCTATAGAAAGAACCATAATACCCACTGATCGAATCATAGCCCTTGCAATTGAAAACATCAGCTTAGTTAAGCAAAATCAAAAATCTGATCTAACATTGCCAAGATCTCAACCTAAACTGGAATCAGATGGCCTGTATTACTTTGACAAAAAAGTATATATTCCTCCATCACTCAGAGAACAAATCCTTAGCATGGTACATGACTCCACCCTACCCAGCCATCCTGGGGTACATAAAACTGTTGAACTCTAGAAGAGATCTTTCTGGTGGCCTAAATCCTCCCAGGACGCAACAAAACACGTTCTATCCTGTAAGGTGTGTTGATAACAAATGGTACATTAGAAACGCGTAGATCACCTGACCCGACTCACCTGGATTATATGTGTGCACACATCGGCAACCATCTGTAAATGAACAGATTGGATTGATAGCTACAATGCTAAAAGCTGCTACGGACTTAATTCCAAAAATTGTATCCCTGTGAAATCCACAACTGAAAGGTAACACCAGGAAAACTGGGATCCACTAGATGAGCAGAACGGAACCCCAGGTAATATAACCACAGAGGGGCTAGCCATTGGGGAGCTCTACTAAAATAATTTGAATTCATTTTTATGCTATACAGAGAAATACAGGCATTATTTATAATGTCTAACAGAGTTGATTGGGGCCTATACGAGGTGCGGAGCGGAACCCCAGGAATACAAACACCGGAAGGGTTAGCTGCTGGGGAGCTCATCATAATAAAGACCACTATCCACATCATCCCACATTGAAAAAACAGGTTAGACTTATAACATAATAAATGATGCAATATCTTGCTAGAATTTTAAAAGGACAGAAACACTATATCAATATTGACACATATCTGTTGCTATAAGACATTTCCAAGACGATATAAGTATTATTCCTGTATATATGAAATAAGACAATACAAGCAACTTCATATAAATCATCCATCTTCTAAAAATATCAAAGGATAAATTGATTTTAAACTGTGTTTACATTATCCCCTAAAAACAACAAATCTGCTGCTAATTAAGAGACACTGAATCAAATATTATCATTCATACATCCGTTTTTCATTGCTTATGTGTATTTACGCAGAAATACATTGTACATGTTTTTAATACAATATATATGCTTCTAAGATTTATTTTATAATCTGATACATTTAGAAGATATTTTAACAAGTTAATAGTTGAAGATCCTATCACATATATGTTAATATTGTGTTTCATATGGTAGAACCTTAATGTATAGACACCGGTGTCTCATATAGTTTGTGTATTGAGTATAATAAATTTGTATTTTATATTTTATATTTGTTATCTTATATTTGTTGATATAGATATATATCCAAACTCATTTTAGCACCACCCTCTCCATTTCTTTGTCTTCGCACACACACTATCTTTTGAGGAGTATAGTGTTCATTTTTGGGTGTAGCTGCTTTTAATTAGTTTGTAGACTATTTTTATTCATTTTATATACTCATTAAATATCTCACTGAATCTCAGCACAGCATTTCACCCACAAACCGAGTGAACCAACCAATGGCTCAAGCAGTATTTACAATGCTACTGCAACTACCAGCAGGACAACTGGTCATCCCTTCTACCTTACGCACTTCACTTTCAATAATACCAATCACTCCTCACTCAGTACCACTCCATTCCATGTTAACTATGGATTTCATCCATCCTTCCATATCCTTCCACGTCAGGACAGTTCATGTCCAGTTTTGAACGATCTATTTAATTCTATTTCCGAAAAACTTCTCTCTCATTAAGGAACAAACATCACAAACTTTATTATGACAGACACAGATGGCCGGCCTCAAACTACAATTGGAGACCTTGTCTGGTTATCCACTAGACACTTAAAACTCAACACCCCTAGTAGGAATCTCACTAGTCTTTTCATCAGACCGTTCCCCATAACCGCAATTCCTAATTCCAAAGCTGTGACCCTAAGATTGCCTCCCTCATACAAGATACACTCTACCTTTCATACATCTTTGCTTAAACTGTACCAAGGAGTCAGAGATCCAGCTACTTCTTCTTCTATTCCTGATACTGTCACAACTTCTGACTTCGAATAGAGGTTAATTCTATCCTGGATTCCAGACTCTGTGCCAGACACCTCCAGTATCTGTACACTGGAAGGGTTATAGCCATAAGGATGATTCCTGTGAACCTTCTGTGAATCTTAACGCCCCATGATTGGTCTTTCTCTTCCGTAGGAGGCATCCTGATAGACCTGGCACATGATCCGCGGAGCTGCACCTTGAGGGGGAATTCTGTCAAATGTGTTTCGTTGGTAAACTGACTTTTTTAATGACCAAACCTAGCCATTGAAAAAGTCAGTTTACCAATGAAATGCGTTTGACCTTCTTTTCTGTGCTGCCTATTTTTGTTCTTTGAGCAGAGTGCGTTTGGGTTGCTGGACTTGTTACATTGTCTGCCCATATTACCTCCACCTTTCAGCAACATACCAATCTTGCTATTTTATCTTCTACCTTATAGGTTTACATACATTATCAAGTGGATATAAAAGTTACATTATCTGATTTCACTGAATTTTCTTCTATAAATCAAATCCGCAGTTGTGGTTCTCTTAACACTAATTATGTTTGCAGATACTGTCATCAGTGAATTCTAATTACGCCCCTGGAAGCACCATACTGCACAACAGAACAATGTATTTGTGTAACTTGTAATGGCAGCACTATGGAAAGTGCGGTATCGCTAAATTTTTAGTGTTATTTATGCAGCGGGTTTAGCGCACAACTTGTAAACTTGTAAAAAAATATTGCACACAAAAGTTCGAGATCAAAGCTCAAAGATACGAGATCTCGAGTGTTAGAAAAAAATATGACTAAGGAAAACATAACACACAACTCATAGAGAAACATGATTTATAGTTTAGAGATACAGTATCTATGAATAATGAAAAGATTTCACATTACAATCTTATGCACATTAAACCATATCTCAGAGGGATTTTCAAAGAGATATTTGCATATAGATCTCAAGATATATAGACATATATATATTCATATAGCAACAGTGTCCTAAAAGACAAAATGGAAAGAGTCACCTAATAGTGCAATAATGTTGAAAGCAATACACAAGAGAGTATGTAATGCAGCTGGGTACTCTCAAAAGAAATTGCACATCCAGTGCATAAGTAGGCAGACCGAGGCTTCATGATTTTAAATTTGTTACAATAAATCTTTTATTCCTTCATACCTGATCCATTCTTTTTTCCATTTGCTGTTTCTATGGTAAATCACTTTACAAACCTGTACCTCATAGACCTATAGTAGGTGCTACTTTCAAGCGGTTATGTTCCTTCTTGCATCTGATACATCACCAGAGACGTCACCGGAGACGAGCCCCTTCGTGGCCCAGCCTCAGTGGATCTGAAGCCTCGGCCTGCCTACTTATGCACTGGATGTGCAATTTATTTTGAGAGTACCCAGCTGCATTACCTACTCTCTTGTGTATTGCTTTCAACTTTATTGCACTATTAGGCACCTCTTTCCATTTTGTCTCTTAGGACTCTTTTGCTATATTTCGCCACCTTTCAAGAGAGCTGCCTGTCATCACACATTGTTGTATGGATTTTTCAGACACCATTTTATTTCATGTTTGGACTTTTATATTTATATATTCATATGATTTTTTGATTACTTTGATTGATTTAATCATTGTATTATTTTTTAATTTTTTGATTACTGTGTTTTGTTTAGATTGCCTCATATCTGCATATCACTTTAAATTGTTTTATATATTTTCATTTTTTAGCATCTATTTATAGTACTATATGGCATTCTGAATTATTACTTTTTTGGCGCGCCTCTTTCACGCTATATTAGTATTATAGTGTGTGTATTTTTTATCATATATATTCATATACATATCTCGCTATAAATAGATCTATCAGTCCAAAAATATTTATTTATTTATAAATAAAACATATTCCGTTACGAAAATATTTTCGCAATGTGAAATATTCACATTTTCATGTACACTTTTTGAAAAGAATACATCATGCGCTTTGCGCAACAGATTAGGGTTTTAGGGCTCCATGTACTAAGCAGTCAGAGAGCTGTCCGCAAATATTTTTGCATCAAAACCCGCACACAGATATGTACAAAGCCATCAACTATGTTCAAACCCGCATTTTTAAACTTGCAAGCGTACTTATCCGTCAAACCTCACTACCACTCAATTTTTCAAAGTGAATAGAGAGATTTGACCACCAACTCGCAATAAATTAATCTACTAAAAAATCTTTTTATCCGCTCGCTACATTTTTCGCTACCATCTTGTTATTTTTGACTAGGAAAGTCAATGTAGATGCCAATCTAGACCTATATAAAAGGCAGTAATATCTTCATTGTACTTACATTGTTTATTTCTGCAGCTATGGAGACACTTCTATATTTGTTTGTTCTCTGTGTGATGCAAATGCGGTCTAGAAGACAGAATACTGAAGAAAATGTCGCTAATCTATTAGTTAGATAAAGGAGAGTTTGTGTCCCCTGTGTATTCCTTCCACGGGTTGGTTTGCACGGCCTTTCAGACCAAGAGATTGTACAAAGATTCTGGCTTGATTGTGAATCCATATTAGACTTGTATCGAGAGATAGAAGATTATTTGGAGCCAATGATAGCGCATTCACGGGCTATTTCTGGACTTTTGGAACTATTAGCTGTATTGCATTTTATGGTGACAGTCTCTTTTCAGTCGGTTTTTAGCATCATTATTGGAATAAGTCAATCAGCATTTTCACGTCACTTAACAAAAGTCATAGAGGCTATGATGATTATTTTTCCACAATATGTTTGCTTACCAATTACCAAAGAAGAATGGCAATTTATAAAATCTAATTTTTATAAGATGGCTGGGATCTCCAATGTCCTAGGGGCCATCGACTGCGCCCATGTTGCAGTAAGACGACTTCAAGCTTGTGAGGAGATCTATAGGAATAGAAAGCATTTCCATTCCTTGAATGTTCAAATGGTTTGTGACCCAAACATGAAGATAATCAGTGTCCGTTCAAACTACCCAGGCTCATGTCATGATTCATACATCTTAAGGCAGACTGGCTTATATCGAAAGTTGGAGGATGGAGATATGCCCGAAGGATGGCTTCTAGGTAAGCGTAAGTATCATCTAATTTGTCTTTTTTAATGTCAATTTACATAAATTGCGCCAAATTTGTCTTCTGTAATTAAACTGTAATGTGTTGTATATTTTACATTACTATTGTATTATTTAGAAATCATTCTGACTAATGTAATTATAATATTTTTATTTTGTTTACTATTAGGAGATGGAGGGTACTCATGTACAGAATGGCTGTTAACTCCCTATAACAACCCACAATCCAGAAATCAAGTTCATTTCAATGAAGCACCTCAATCTACCAGGGGGATAATTGAGAGGACTTTCGGTCTTTTGAAAATGAGATTTCGCTGTTTTGATCGTTCTGGTGGCGCAATGCAGTATGCACCAGAGAAAGTCGCTAGAATTATATTGGTTTGCTGCATACTACATAATAAAGCAATTAAATGAGGGTGCCCATTAGAGGAAGAAAACACCATTCCTGCTTTTGATTGGATAGAAGAATTATGTAGAGAACAACCTAATAGGCATGGTATGGCAACAAGGGACATGGTGTCAGAACAATATTTTGATGAATACTTTTGATGTCAAATTTTTAATAATAAAAACTCATATATGTTATATATTAAAGATTCATCGATTGTTTATTTTTTATTTTTTTTCTAAATATATAAATTGATGTAAAATAGCATATAGAATACAAAAAGTAATCATGATTCTCATCAACAGACAATAAAATGGTAACAAATCATGGTATCCAACAGCTAGCAAAAAATGTTTCAAATTATATGTATACTTCAAGGTATCAAAAAGGACTATTGATAAACATCTAACTAGATAATGTTGTTTTCATTTAATTATAAATGGTTTTAAATAGTAATTATAAATCATTTTTATGAAAAAGGACACGACATCCAAATAAATAATCATAAGAGTCAATAATCATATCAATCAAAACTACGTTTTGCTGATGAGAAAAGTGAGGATTCTTGGATTTTGAAGTCTGGGTATCAGATCCAGATGAAGCCATATCAAATTTGTAAATAAATATTACAAAAATAACGCACAGAATGAACTGTGTAAAGTTCTTTAGAAAAGTTTCACTTTTATAGTAGCCAATTCTTTTCCTGCGACTACTATGACGTTTCTGACACCTTGCATGTCATGTGTTAATAATTGGCCATACAATTCTACTGACATTTAAGTACACCAGATTAGTCGCGGCGAGCAAAGCATCAAATTTATCAATAATCCGCCACTGCTCGCGGCGGGCTAGACGTGTCTATTTCTGGGTGGTTTTTTAGTACATAGTGACAGTGGACACCATTTCGCCCGCGGTGAGTAAGAGCGAGTTTGTATGTATGTAAAAAAAAGAAGTAAAAATGAAATGCGGCAGCTAAAAAACCCTCAAACTCCAGGACCACTGAGTTTAATGAGCTGCAGGGAGTGGTCTGAAGAACCTATGGAATCCTTTATGAAGCAAGGTAACTGGCAGTGTGATATGAGAGCACGAAGGAAATAATAACGGTCTGTTATTGTGGGACATGTATACATTAAATAGCTGGATGTAATTGACACTGTGGATTACTTTCTTGTATTGTGAATGGTTTAATCCATCACATTCAAACTATCCTAAAAATGTTGTTTAGACACAGTGGAGGCTCCTCCATGTGTGCACACTCGCACGTGCCCCCTGTGATGCTGAGAGGAAAAAAAAAATATTGAATAAAATATAATTTTTCCAATATCCCCCTATTGAAAAAACTATATTTTATTTTTAACCCCCAAATATCAAATTCTGGTGTTTTTTTTTTAATATAATAAAAAAAAAATGTTTTATGTGTCTGTTTTTTTCCCTTATCGCACGTGCGGTTAGAGCCCTTTCATGCCTGTCAGTGATGTCTATATTGTTCACTGAAGGCATCAAACCAATTCTGTATACATGCCTTATCGCACAGGCTGAACTGTGCGAGAGTGGGGAGGGACTTGTTCTGACAAGTTCAGCCTGTGCCCTGATAGGCTGCACGCGATGCCTGATATGTCAGAGAGTGGGGAGGGACAACAACAAGATGTTACGAGTACTCGTGACTGACTGAGAATGGCGAGTGCTGACAGAAGCAGCAAGACTAGGCTGCTAGTTGTGCCTGGCCTGCTGCTATTTAAGACTGGTGCCGTGCTGGAATGGAGGCTGGAGCCTGGAGGTCGGTGTCTGACTACTGTGGTGTGGTGAGTCAAGTAAAAAATCAAGTAAATGTAACCACAGTAGGATAACTGAGATTTAAGACACTTTTTCGGCCACAGTTGTCAGACTCATTGTTTGTTTCTCTTCCAATCACCCTTTTTAAATTTGCCCTGCAGCCCTATTATTACAGTATTACAACTACAAGACATATTTTTTTTCTCCCTGACTCCCTGTCCTGATTAGACTTACTTCTAAATATCACAGTATATGTATGTATATAAATATATATATATATATATATATATATGTGTGTATATATATATATGTGTGTGTGTATATATAATAATATATATATGTGTATATATATATATATTATATATATATGTGTGTGTATGTATATATATATATGTGTGTGTATATATATATATATATATATATCCTTATACTGCGGCTGCCCCAGTGACAGGACTCTTATACCCAGTATATATATATATATATAATGGGCGGAGCCATCTGTGGGGCGGGGCTAGTGCTCCCCCATCTTCAAAAGTCACCAGCCGCCACTGTTTAGACACTATTTATATAAAAGCATTTTTATGCCACTGGATTTACTCAAGAACTGTTTTTTTAACTGCAGCTTCTATTTTTTACTTCTATTTTTAAAAGGGACGTCCCTTATTTGAATATGAATGTGTTTTAAAAGATGGTCTATATTTATAATTATAAAATAAATCTTAACATTATTATTATAATTCTGGTTGTCAATTTAGCTCTTTTATGGGGGTTTTAGCTGTCATATTATATGTGTTAGCGCCCTGGTTAGAACACATTTTATAGTAATGAGAAACATTGTGGGGCATTAAAAAATGTCTGGGATAAGCATAAGGCTTTCCTATGAACTAAATAAGTTTATTCTTTTAAAATTGGGCAGACTTGTTGGGCCTATGGTTGTCAGTATTTATGTTACTAGGTAACAACTGGAAATTACTGCCAGCTTACTTCATCAGTGTACTGTATTCAGCTCTTTATTAAGAAGCTTTCATTTAGACTGTCTCTGAAGTCAAGCAATAAAATGCGCTAGCAATAAAAAGTAGTTTATTTGTTGACCTTTGATTGATCACATCTAACCATTTAATAAATAATAACTAGTCATTAGTTAGTTGTGAATGTCAGCAGAATGCATACTGCATTAAAGGCTTATAACAAACAGTTATCCATTATGTGGCCCAGGCTACAATAGTAGATGCAAATAAACACCATTATAAGAAAAGATCTGTGCAAATTTGCTGCTCATAACAACTGCATGATATTTGCATCCACTACATTAATGATTGTTATTTTTGTTCTCTCTAATTGCAGCTCTCTAAGGTAAATCAACACCTGGCACACTGAATTCCCCATAATATTTAACCTCCTGGACCCCCAGCACCTAGACACTAGCCTCTATATCTCCCCACCACATTGATCTTTACTCTTCCAGCATTGAAACTTCACTGGCAAAATTGTCCCCACTAGCATCCATAGCTTTTCTAACCCTGGCCCACAAATCGGGAATCATTAGACATCCTTAGCTCCACTACATGACCCTCGCCCATTGTAACACCCCAAGACCTCTGACCTCCTCCTACATACTTTCCAGTGTAGCCCAATCTAATACTGAAGGATCTCCTTGAGCACTTAAGATCTTCCAGAACATAAGGAAGCATCCAGCAGAGACCAGTCCTAAAAAACACTGTTGAAAGGTTGTCTATCTTTAGCCTCTTCTGCTGTATCAACATGGCCCTTCAAAATTATCTTTCCTATTGTTTCTGGTTGGTTCAGGAATTATTGACCAATATTGAGACGGAAGTGCTGAATTTCAGAATTACTGTCTTGTCTATCGTTTTCTATGTCTCTCTAAACACTCTTTCTTTATTCCTGTTCCTATTGAGCTCTGTTTTATCCATGCATACAATAAAAATGTAATACATACCCTGCCTTTAATGGGGATGTCTCTATTCCAACACAGCTTTCTTCTTCCACTGTCTCCCAAGTTTCCACGCAACATGATAAATATGTTTGTTGGTTTAAATGGCTCTGAAGATTTATCAGTTGTTATGTAGATAACATATTTCTTAACTTAAAAGAAAAAAGAAATATTAGAAAATGTAACAACATATTTATAATGAATGACCTGTTGTCTTGGTTTGATAGAATCATTAGTGGCATTAAAGTTTCCTGTCTTATAATTTTTTTTTATATAGAATGTTATATTCAGTATGATTTTTTTTACTTTTTTAAGTTGGAAAAGAATTAGAATTCCTTACATATTTTACACATTTTGAATGTACTTCGATTTTTTCGTTTAGTTAATGAGTAGTTTTAATTCAATAGACCCATTTGCATCCATTGTGGGGTTTTCAAATGTGAACCCATGTCAATCCATATAAAAACCCAAATATACAAATCATTAATAAAACATTAGAAAATATAATATATTAAATGGAACAGTCTAGTCCAAAATAAACTTTCATGATTCAGAAAGGGCATGAAATTTTAAACAACTTTCCAATTTACTTTTATCACCAATTCTGCTTTGTTCTCTTGGTATGCTTAGTTAAAAAGCTAAACCTAAGAGGTTCATATGCTAATTTCTTAGACCTTGAAGGCTTCCTCTAAGCTGAATGCATTTTGACAGTTTTTCACCACTAGAGGGTGTTAGTTCATGTGAGTCATATAGATAACACTCACGCACGTGGAGTTGCCTAGGAGTAAGCACTGATTGGCTAAAATGCAAGTCTGTCAAAAGAACTGAAAAAAGGAGGCAGTCTGTAGAGGCTTAGATACAAGATAATCACAGAGGTAAACAGTGTATTAATTTAACTGTGTTTGTTATGCAAAACTAGGGAATGGGTAATAAAGGGATTATCTATCTTTTAGAACAATAAAATTCTGGTGTAGACTGTTCCTTTAAGCACAATCTTTATTAAAACGTTAAACTTTTAAACTGTTAAATGTGTACACAAGTTAAAAACATTCCATTCCATTATTTATAATTGCAATTCAGCCTTTGGAAGTTGAAACAAGTAAATTATAAAGCAGCACACAATATTATGAAATTATTAATTACACATCACTAATTGATATTAAAGGTGCATGAAAGTCAAAATTAAACTCTCATGATTTAGACAGAGGGGCCTATTTAACAAAGGTCTGTGGAGCAGGTCCGACAGACCTCGCTGAATGCGGAGAGCAATACACTCTCCGCATTCAGCATTGCACCAGCAGCTCTTGTGAGCTGCTGGTGCAACGATGCCCCCTGCAGATTCGCCGCCAATTGTCCGCCAGCAGGGGGTGTCAATCAATCCGATCGTACTCAATAGGGTTGAATTGCGGCGATGACTGTCCGCCTGCTCAGAGCAGGGGGACAGGTTATGGAGCAGCTGTCTTTAGACCGCTGCTTCATAACTGGTGTTTCTGGCGAGTCTGCAGGCTCACCAGAAACACGGGCCCTCAAGCTCCATCCGGAGCTTGATAAATGGGCCCCAGAGCATGTTATTTTATGATACTTTCCAACTTATTTATATCATCAAATTTCCTGCTCTCTCTTGATACTCTTTGTTGAAAAGTCAGCTCTAGAGCAGCAATGTACTACTGGGAGCTAGCTGAATACATCTGAGGACCCAATGATAAAAGGCATATGTATTTAGCCTCCAATCACAAGTTAACTCTCAGTAGTGCACTGCTGCTACTGAACCTACCTAGATATCTATCTATCTACTGGGTTCTTGTAAAGCGCGGCTATTCACCCATAAGGGTCTCAAGGCGCTGAGGGTTCCAGTTCAGTCGAAGTCGCTTTTCAACAAATAATATCATGGAACTTTAATTTGACTTGCATGTCCAAATAAAGGGACAGGAAACACATTGTAATTACAAGACATTTCTGTTGTGTTGCTATAGAATGACATATCAGCCAAGTCTTAATGGCCATGATATTCAAAGATTATCTATCTTAGAAAAAAATGGTAGTTCAGACTTCACAAAGGCTGAACTCACTCAATTTTCAAAAGAAAAAGTGCGGAACTCTCCAGCACTGCGTGATCTCTCTTATTTATGTATGTGAAGCAGAGACAAGTCCAGTGCAATATAGCACTGCAGGATATGCGAGTTTTGTTACACTTACACTTTGTGCATTGCATTTTATATTACTAAACATTTCAGATTAGGGTCTTTCAGTATTCTTGCATTTAAGCTTTGCACTTTCTCATTTTTATTTTAATACATTTAAATTTTGATCTAGAAAGTAGAAAGAGGGCGCCACAATAGCGTGATACCGTCTGGATATGTAGGTACAGATAAAAGTAAGTATTATGCTTACTAAATGGTGTGGCACTGTGCTGTGACCAGTGCAAGAAAGCAGGCTAGCACTTATCAGTGGCTAGTACACTGTGGAAGCCAAGCTCCAAAGGCATTTGTCCTAGTTGAAACTCTGTGTATGTCTCCTGTTAGCTGGACTTCAGGTGCTGCAGAGGTGTAATCTTTTGTGTGTTGTTCAGTTGGTATTGATAAACCACAACACAGACAACTTCCAATAAAATGACTTTTAATACTTATGACGCGCTTCTCAACCTCAAACGGGTCGTTTCATCAGATAAAAAAGTGATGAAACGACCCGTTTGAGGTTGAGAAACGCGTCATAAGTATTAAAAGTCATTTTATTGGAAGTTGTCTGTGTTGTGGTTTATCAATACCAACTGAACAACACACAAAAGATTACACGTCTGCAGCACCTGAAGTCCAGCTAACAGGAGACATACACAGAGTTTCAAATAGGACAAGTGCCTTTGGAGCTTGGCTTCCACAGTGTACTAGCCACTGATAAGTGCTAGCCTGCTTTCTTGCACTGGTCACAGCACAGTGCCACACCATTTGGTAAGCATAATACTTACTTTTATCTATACCTACATATCCAGACGGTATCACGCTATTGTGGCGCCCTCTTTCTACTTTCTATTTTAACAGTTGTTCCACACTCTCTGGGATCAAGAGGAGCAGCCTTACTCACCTATTAGGAGGATACCTTTATCCCTTCAATTTACCACCAGTTTATGGACATTAAACAGGACTAATACGGTAGACTTGATCTACTTTATTTTAAGTGTATTACCTTGTTTTATATTGAACATTGTTTTTTTCTTTTTCAAATATCAGCGCTCTTTTATATCCCTTTATTGGGATATGTTCAAATTTTGATCCAGCAGGGATTTTACACATTCTGATTATGCTTTGAAAGTTTCCATGTTACTTTCATAATTTAGGATAAATAATTTGTATATTTACAAATTACATTGCAATGTATTGTCTCCATTGTAAACTGACAGTTCAGAAAGTGGGAGGAAAAATCTCAAGGTGTTTACTGTCCCTTTAATGGTTACATGAAAATAATTTGCATCCAAATGCATTAGGCAGCTATGTCAATACTGAATGAACTGGAATAGATTGGAATCCAGGATCAATTAAAAAAAAACAAAAAAAAACAATGAAAAGAGTTCACTATCAACAATGTGTGCCCACATATTGTATGGCCTGGAATCTTCATAGAGGAAGGAGATTTAATCTCCAGCAATGTAAAAAAGGAGGTAGTAAATGCCAATACCTTAGATACATTTAAAATGGTTTAGATAAATTTCTGGCTAGAAATTCAGGGATATGATTGCTTGTGTTAAATAGGTCTCCTTTTTAATGGGATTAATTTAAGCTCAACTGGAGCTTTTTTTTAAAGTATATTTAGATTTGTATAGGTTGAACTTGATGGAATCCTGTCTTTTTTTCAACCTCGTCTACTATGTTACTATGTAATACTGAATGAACTGGATTAGATTGGAATCCAGGTCAGTTAAAAGAAATACAAAAACAATGAAAAAAGATGACTATCAAAAATTTGTGTCCACATGTTTTATGATCTATAATTTTCTCTGGTTAAAATGCTTATTTGTTCATCTATCTGAATGTTCAAAAACACCACGATCCTTAAATGGCCTGATTTTGCATAGTATAACAACATGTTACTAAATTTTGCAGAGTATAACAACATATTACTATCATACTAAAATGAAGAAAAAAAACAACAACCTGTCAATGCAGGGCCCACAGCAGATTGGACAGGCCTTTCAGCCACTAAGTTGTCCCCTTCACTTGTGAAAGTATGAAGAAAAGGAAATTCAAGTGCTTCTTTGCTTTGTGTATGCTGCAGTCTCACCTATGGAAAGAGAATATTTTACAGGGATTTATAGCGATCCTGCTATTCATCATCACACCGATTCCTCATTTCATTTGCTTTTAAAAATATCACAACTTTTCCTTTTTTTCTGCTGCCATTTGGTTATATTAGACTCTATTTGTAACTTATCTTACTTTTATATAGAGCCTGTGAATAAAACTGAGTTGCTATCACCTATGCCATATTTCCAATAATTGACACTTTCTCACATTAGATATACAAACGTATATAGCATTCATTCACTATCGGCTAGATTTAGAGTTGGGCGACAGCCGTCAAAACCAGCGTTAGAGGCTCCTAACGCTGGTTTTTACCGCCCGCTGGTTGGAGTCAGTCATTAAAGGGTCTAACGCTCACTTTACAGCCGCAACTTTTCCATACCGCAGATCCCCCTACGCCATTTGCGTATCCTATCTTTTCAATGGGATCTTTCTAACGCCGGTATTTAGAGTCGTGGCTGAAGTGAGCGTTAGAAATCTAACGACAAAACTCCAGCCGCAGAAAAAAAACAGGAGTTAAGAGCTTTCTGGGCTAACGCCGGTTTATAAAGCTCTTAACTACTGTGCTCTAAAGTACACTAACACCCATAAACTACCTATGTACCCCTAAATCGAGGTCCCCCCACATCGCCGCCACTCTATTAAATTTTTTAACCCCTAATCTGCCGCTCCATACACCGCCGCCAGCTAAATTATCCCTATGTACCCCTAATCTGCTGCCCCTAATACCGCCGACACCTATATTATATTTATTAACCCCTAATCTGCCCCCCCAACGTCGCCGCCACCTGCCTACACTTATTAACCCCAAATCTCCCGAGCGGACCGCACCGCTACTATAATAAAGTTATTAACCCCTAATCCGCCTCACTCCCGCCTCAATAACCCTATAATAAATAGTATTAACCCCTAATCTGCCCTCCCTAACATCGCCGACACCTAACTTCAAGCATTAACCCCTAATCTGCCGACCGGAGCTCACCGCTACTATAATAAATTTTTTAACCCCTAAAGCTAATTCTAACCCTAACCCCCCCCCTAAGTTAAATATAATTTCTATGTAACAAAATAAATTAACTCTTATTAAATAAATTATTCCTATTTAAAGCTAAATACTTACCTGTAAAATAAATCCTAATATAGCTACAATATAAATTAAAATTATATTGTAGCTATTTTAGGATTAATATTTATTTTACAGGCAACTTTGTAATTATTTTAACCAGGTACAATAATACTATAATAAAATAGTTAAAATAATTACAAAATTACCTGTAAAATAAATCCTAACCTAAGTTACAATTAAACCTAACACTACACTATCAATAAATTAATTAAATAAAATACCTACAATTATCTACAATTAAACCTAACACTACACTATCAATAAATTAATTAAATACAATACCTACAAATAACTACAATGAAATAAACTAACTAAAGTACAAAAAATAAAAAAGAACTAAGTTACAAAAGATAAAAAAATATTTACAAACATTAGAAAAATATTACAACAATTTTAAACAATTTTAAACTAATTACACCTACTCTAAGCCCCTTAATAAAATAACAAAGACCCCCAAAATAAAAAAAATGCCCTACCCTATTCTAAATTAGAAAAGTTCAAAGCTCTTTTACCTTACCAGCCCTGAAAAGGGCCATTTGCGGGGCATGCCCCAAAGAATTCAGCTCTTTTGCCTGTAAAAAAAAACATACAATACCCCCCCAACATTACAACCCACCACCCACATACCCCTAATCTAACCCAAACCCCCCTTAAATAAACCTAACACTAAGCCCATGAAGATCTTCCTACCTTATCTTCACCATGCCAAGTTCACCGATCGCTCCAGGCTCCGAAATCTTCATCCAAGCCCAAGTGGGGGCTGGCGATCCATAATCCGGCTGAAATCTTCTATCAAGCGGCGGCTGAAGAGGTCCAGAAGAGGCTTCAAAGTCTTCATCCTATCCGGGAAGAAGAGAGATCCGGATCGGCGGACCGGCAACATCTTGATCCAAGCGGCATCTTCTATCTTCATCCGATGAGGAACAGCTCCATCTTGAAGACCTCCAGCGCGGATCAATCTTCTTCTTCCGACGTCCAACTGAAGAATGAAGGTTCCTTTAAGGGACGTCATCCAAGATGGCATCCGTGGAATTCCGATTGGCTGATAGGATTCTATCAGCCTATCGGAATTAAGGTAGGAAAATTCTGATTGGCTGATGGAATCAGCCAATCAGAATCAAGTTCAATCCGATTGTTGATCCAATCAGCCAATCAGATTGAGCTCGCATTCTATTGGCTGATCTGAACAGCCATTAGAATGCAAGCTCAATCTGATTGGCTGATCAAATCAGCCAATCGGATTGAACTTGATTCTGATTGGCTGATTCCATCAGACAATCAGAATTTTCCTACCTTAATTCCGATTGGCTGATAGAATCCTATCAGCCAATTGGAATTCGACGGACGCCATCTTGGATGACGTAATTTAAAGGAACCGTCATTCGGCGAGTAGGCGTCGGTAGAAGAGGTTGGATCCGCGTCGGCTGGAAGAAGATAGTTATTAACTATTTAATAGCTATTGTACCTGGTTAAAATAAATACAAAGTTGCCTGTAAAATAAATTTAATCCTAAAATAGCTACAATATAATTAGGGTTTATTTTACAGGTAAGTATTTAGCTTTAAATAGGAATAATTTATTTAATAAGAGTTAATTTATTTCATTAGATTTAAATTATATTTAAGTTAGGGGGGTGTTAGTGTTAGGGTTAGACTTAGCTTTAGGGGTTAATACATTTATTATAGTAGCGGTGAGCTCCGATCGGCAGATTAGGGGTAATTATTGTAGGTAGCTGGCGGCGACGTTGTGGGGGGCAGATTAGGGGTTAATAAATATAATATAGGGGTCGGCGGTGTACGGAGCGGCAGATTAGGGGTTAATAATAATATGCAGGGGTCAGCAATAGCGGGGGCGGCAGATTAGGGGTTAATAAGTGTAAGGTTAGGGGTGTTTAGACTCGGGGTACATGTTAGAGTGTTAGGTGCACGTAGGAAGTGTTTCCCCATAGGAAACAATGGGGCTGCGTTAGGAGCTGAACGCTGCTTTTTTGCAGGTGTTAGGTTTTTTTCAGCTAAAACTGCCCCATTGTTTTCTATGGGGGAATTGTGCACGAGCACGTTTTTGAAGCTGGCCGCGTCCGTAAGCACCACTGGTATCGAGAGTTGCAGTGGCGTTAAATATGCTCTATGCTCCCTTTTTGGAGCCTAACGCAGCCCTTCTGTGAACTCTAAATACCAGCGGTATTTAAAAGGTGCAGGGGAAAAAAAGCACGCGTAGCTAACGCACCCCTTTGGCCGCAGAACTCTAAATCTAGCCGTTAGTTACTAGTGTAAATCAGTACATGCTAGCTTCCCATCAACATCCTGTTCCTATTTAATCCTTTATGAACTGCTCATAGTATTTATGATCCATATAGGTTACATAATATCTGTCAGTCCTTCCACTGATATTTAATTTCTTGATACCAACATACAAAAACTTAAACCACACTAAACCACCCTATTCACTGTGCCCTCGAACTATACATTTATTTAGTGGGAACAGTAATAGGCCAAATTTGTCTCAATAGTTTATTAATAACATACAAATAATAAATAGGGAGAAATGTGTCCATTTAAAATCATACAAGGTTGGTAAGTATGCATATATGTCAGGTGACAAATGGTAATCCTGAGTGAATTACCACAGACATCTGCCCACAATTCCACACTTTGATACAATATGACCTGCATCAATTTTAAGAAAATACCTACATATTCCAACTATAGGCCTTATTTTCGGTAATAGCACGTTATTTCTGGGCTTGACAGATCCATGCAGACTGCAAATCATGGCTCTTGGAATTTTACTCCTGGCTTCTAATTTCATGGAATATTCTGAACACACTCTTATCAACATTGTAAAACAAAACTTTATTTTTTCCAGCAACAGAAGGCTTTACTAGAAAATCTGTAATGCATTTAACTCTTTTAGATACAGCAATATAAATAAATACTTTAATGATACAAGTTTGCCAAGTTCACTCCTACAAAATTCAAGGTACAAACTGGGTTCATTTTTGCCTAGGAGTTGGCCAGGTCTGGACTGCAGTCCTTAAGTCATTGACCAGGTACAAGTTTGTGAAGTCTAGTTTTTTGTTTTCCAGTTGATGTCTCGGACTGTTCCTAAGAGATTTTCAAGTTTTGTCTTAATTGTTCTTGAGTTCATATTTACATTAATCCTTGATTCATTTTTGTCTATAACCATTGCCTGTGGTCTGTTATATGCACCCTATGATTCTGTTCATAATAGGTGCTTAAACAAAACAGAGGCATATCAAAATTGCAACATGATTTCCTCCAGTACTTTAGTGTGCACATCATATCATATATGCTCTTCATACTGTTGTAGCTTTGTGCAAAAATAGAATAGTAAGTAAAGGATAATTATGATCAATTATAATTGTATTATTATTATTGAAAACACATTTATTATCACAATAGTTTTTAATATAACTCCATATTTGATCTTCCACACAAGAAAAGTCTAAGGCATAGTAATACCACCCTTCTTTGGTCAAACTCAACTAAATACATTGTACTGTCTATCCTTTTACTAATATGCTACCAATTTAGTTATACTTACTTGTAGTGCAGGACACTATAGGCTATAAATTAGTTTACTGTGGGAGACAACGCCAAATACTTTACTAAAATGTAGATAAAATACATTCCTGATACATTAGTTTAGTCAAAGCCTCTAAGTTTGACCTTAATGTTATCTGACTTTGTATAACACACACTTCTTTATTTGAATAGTCTATGATTAAGGGCTAGATTATGAGTGAAGCCACATTTATCGCTCCCGCACCAACTGTGTTCGAGTGGTGTGTGTTAAATGTTGAAAGTAAAAAGTTTTTTTGCTTGTGCACTAACCCAAAGGCCACAAAAAGCTGAAGTTACAATATCGCAACCACGTTAACGTATTCTCTCATAGACCTCAACAAATCGAGCAAACTCGATCGTGAAATATTAATATTTCACTTTCCAATGTTCTTCACATAGAAACATTTTTTTCTATTTATTCATAAATATCTATACACACACACACATATATATATATATATATATATACATACAGTATAATATATATATATATATATATATATATACAGATATTTATAGGAATATCTATTTATAAATACTTAGAAGATATTCCCATATGTGAAGAACATTGGAACGTGAAATATTTACAGTATATATATATAATAAATGTATTAAATATGACTGCAAAGGGCTCCAATGCACTTATATGTATGTCTATATATGTATACGAATGTATTTATGTGTTTATGTGTGTATATGTCTATACATACATAAATAAATCCATAACTACATCTGTAAAATACACACACACACACACATATATATGTTTTTGCTTTTTTCTTTACTATTATTTTTTCTAACACCTGAGACCGCATATCTTTGAGCCCTTATTAACTTTTTAATGCAATTTGTTTGTCTCAATAATTTTTATTAAATGCTGTTATGAGTAGAACTGTACTTTTTAATGTCATTTTGATGTATTTTGTGCAACTTTTTATTCAAGTGTATAACAGTTAACCCCGAGCTCTGAGGCCACACTATCCTGGGGCATGTTAAATTAAATTGCGCTTGAGCGATTGTGTTTACTTCAACTTGTAATATGAATACTACTTCCGACACGTGCAAACAGACGCTATATAACCAATATCGCTAGCATGCAACAGTTTGGAGTGCAATCTTGCTCTAAGACTGCAAAAGTCTAAGTCACATGCCTCCAGATACCAAAAACTTCACTACTAACCTTATATGAAGAGGTACTACATTACCAGCCACTCATGTAAACAGAGATAAGTAATAAAAAAAACAAAAAACTTCCTATAAAAAGTAGTTTTGTTTTGGAAAGTCTACAAATGGAAGAAAAGAAAAACAAGAAGAAATCAGATTCCTGTGTGATGTCTTAAGAAAAAGATTATTTACTGCATGAAGAAGACCTTGGAGACTTCAAAAGAGGACAGAAAGAGTATTCAATTTGGAAGGTGGAGTCATTTTAGGTAGGTTTTTTTCAAGGGATAGTTTAAGGTATGGTGTGATTTTAGTAATAATCTTATTAAGGGGGTCATTAGTGTTAAAGGGTCATTGTACACTAGATTTTTCTTTGCATAAATGTTTTGTAGATGATCTCTTATATAGCCTGGGATAGTTTCTATATCTGGGATTGTTTGTTGTAAAAATGTATAGTTTTGCTTATTTTTTTTTAATAATTTTTTATTTTTTTAATAACATTGTTCTGATTTTCAGACTCTTAACCAAGCCTCTAGGTTTCAGATACATATAGATGTCTACAGATTCCTCTTGTTTGTAAAATCTGTGTTTCCATGTGCAGTGAAGCGGGAGGGGGGAGTCTGTTCTGTTTTCACATCCCCTTTCACTAGGTGTCCCAGCCTACCCTCATCAAACAGTGCAAAACTGAGAGCTTCTAAGTAAGTTTTTTTTAAAAAAAATTATACTGGATTTTTAGATCAATTTATGTGCATATTCTTCTTTATAGTAATGTCTATTACATGTAGCTATGTGAAAATTGGTGTAAACTGTCCCTGCAACTGCTATAGGGAGGTGTAATTAAGGTTAGAGCTGTGAAGGAGATTGAAGCTTAGAAATAAGTACATTAGGTGGGGTCACAGAGTTGATTTCTGGTGGATGATAGAACAGCATAACTAGTGTTAAGTGTGGTAGGGTCCAGATGATAGGTTAATTTATTGTAGGGGGTGGAGACAGCACAACTTGTATTAAGTGTGGTGGGGGAGTCACAATAGGATTTACATATTGATTGGATTGATCAGTGGCAGGCCATCAGATCTTGCTCCAATATAGCTCTTAAATAATATTGGATCAGTTACAATCTGTTCACTGGTATAGAACCTCTACATAAAAGTGGTATTGCTACATTTTGTGTGCCAGCTAAATTTTACCATCCTGCATAAAATCTAGGCCTTTTTGATAAGGTAAAAGCTACTTCGGAGGCCCGAAAGTCTTAAAACCACTGCTCCTTAAGATGTCCTCCACCTAAAAAGTGGCAGATTGAAATTATCCCAATCTGATTGGATTGGGATGATTGTAGTGCTAAAAATAAATACACAGAGCGCCTCCTAAAAGGCTAAGACACTAGTAGTGACAAGATTATTTAAATAAAATATGTTGAAATTCTATAGGGGTATATAAAATATTTTATAAGCTACTTATAGCTAAAATATACAAACAAGATACAAAGGTGGATCCACTTAAAATTAACAATAAAATATGCATATATCTATATAAAAAACAATAATACAATTGTGGTTAAAAACCACAACAAAACTTAATCACAAAATAAATTACAATAAAACAGCTGTTAACTGATAAGCTGGTTGATGGTTGGATAAAAAATATAAGTATATAAAACATCAATTTACTGAGTGGGTGTCCATAAATATGTAGGTCTCAAACTTTAAATTCTTTACAGAGGGTGAATGTCCAATATGAAGATTCTATTTTAAAACAATTATCCTTATATATCCCTCGATAAACGGTGAAATGATGAAGTGTGTAAAAAAAGAAAAACTTAGTGGTTTTCAAAAATTATTGTGAGTATCCAAAAAATCCTGAAAAGATGATGTGATGAAGTGGACGTGAATAATCAAAAATGGTGTACACAAAAATGAAAAAGGAAAAAAGAAAAAGGAAAAAATTTGAAAAAATAATCCAAATGAATATTTAGGATGTGTTAAAGTGAATAACACACTTACAAAGTGACCCTTATGTGAATACAAGATGTGAAGAGATGCTCCTAAAAAGTTATTCCTGTGTGTAAACGATGAAAAAATACAGAAATGGATCCTATGTCTCAGGGATCAATTCATTCAAAGATATACCTATTCAAACATAGGCCTAGATTTAGAGTTCGCGGTAGCCGTGAAAACCAGCGTTAGAGGCTCCTAACGCTGGTTTTAGGCTACCGCCGGTATTTGGAGTCAGTGATTAAAGGGTCTAACGCTCACTTTTCAGCCGCGACTTTTCCATACCGCAGATCCCCTACGTCAATTGCGTATCCTATCTTTCAATTGATCTTTCTAACGCTGGTATTTAGAGGTCGTTTCTGAAGTGAGCGTTAGAGCTCTAACGACAAAACTCCAGCCGCCGGAAAATAGCAGGAGTTAAGAGCTTTCTGGGCTAACGCCGGTTTATAAAGCTCTTAACTACTGTACCCTAAAGTACACTAACACCCATAAACTACCTATGTACCCCTAAACCGAGGTCCCCCCACATCGCCGCCACTCGATTACATTTTTTTAACCCCTAATCTGCCGACCGCCAACTACGTTTATACTTATGTACCCCTAATCTGCTGCCCCTAACCCCGCCGACCCCTGTATTATATTTATTAACCCCTAACCTGCCCCCCACAACGTCGCCGCCAGCTACTTACAATAATTAACCCCTAATCTGCCGACCGCAAAGCGCCGCCACCTACGTTATCCTTATGTACCCCTAATCTGCTGCCCCTAACACCGCCGACCCCTATATTATATTTATTAACCCCTAATCTGCCCCCCTCAACGTCGCCGACACCTGCCTACACTTATTAACCCCTAATCTGCTGAGCGGACCTGAGCGCTACTATAATAAAGTAATTAACCCCTAATCCGCCTCACTAACCCTATCATAAATAGTAATTAACCCCTAATCTGCCCTCCCTAACATCGCCGACACCTACCTTCAATTATTAACCCCTAATCTGACGACCGGAGCTCATCGCTACTATAATAAATGGATTAAGCCCTAAAGCTAAGTCTAACCCTAACACTAACACCACCCCTAACTTAAATATAATTTAAATCTAACGAATTAATTAACTCTTATTAAATAAATTAATTCCTATTTAAAGCTAAATACTTACCTGTAAAATACATCCTAATATAGCTACAATCTAAATTATAATTATATTATAGCTATTTTAGGATTAATATTTATTTTACAGGCAACTATGTAATATTTTAAACCAGGTACAATAGCTATTAAATAGTTAATGGAACTATTTAATAGTTACCTAGTTAAAATAATAACATAATTACCTGTAAAATAAATCCTAACCTAAGTTATAATTAAACCTAACACTACCCTATCAATAAATTAAATTAAATAAACTACCTACAATTACCTACAATTAACCTAACACTACACTATCACTAAATAAATTAAATACAATTGCTACAAATAACTACAATTACATAAACTAACTAAAGTACAAAAAATAAAAAAGAACTAAGTTACAAAAAATAAAAAAATATTTACCAACAATAGAAAAATAGTTACAACAATTTTAAACTAATTACACCTACTCTAAGCCCCCTAATAAAATACAACAAAGACCCCCAAAATAAAAATTCCCTACCCTATTCTAAATTAATAAATGTAAAAGCTCTTTTACCTTACCAGCCCTGAACCAGGGCCTTTGCGGGGCATGCCCCAAGAAAATCAGCTCTTTTGCCTGTAAAAAAAAAACATACAATACCCCCCCCCCCCAACATTACAACCCACCACCCACATACCCCTAATCTAACCCAAACCCCCCTTAAATAAACCTAACACCAAGATGGCGTCCCTCGAATTCCGATTGGCTGATAGGATTCTATCAGCCAATCGGAATTAAGGTAGGAATATTCTGATTGGCTGATGGAATCAGCCAATCAGAATCAAGTTCAATCCTATTGGCTGATCCAATCAGCCAATCAGATTGAGCTCGCATTCTATTGGCTGTTCCGATCAGCCAATAGAATGCGAGCTCAATCTGATTGGCTGATTGGATCAGCCAATCGGATTGAACTTGATTCTGATTGGCTGATTCCATCAGCCAATCAGAATATTCCTACCTTAATTCCGATTGGCTGATAGAATCCTATCAGCCAATCGAATTCGAGGGACGCCATCTTGGATGACGTCCCTTAAAGGAACCGTCATTCGTCGGGAGACAACGGAAGAAGAGGATGGATCCGCGTCGGCTGCTTCAAGATGGACCCGCTCCGCACCGGATGGAAGAAGATCGAAGATGCCGCTTGGAGAAGATGTTTGCCGGTCCGGATGTCCTCTTCTTGCCGGATAGGAGGAAGACTTTGGAGCCTCTTCTGGACCTCTTCAGCACCGGATGCCAGGACGGATCGGTGATACCTGGATGGTGAAGACAAGGTAGGAAGATCTTCAGGGGCTTAGTGTTAGGTTTATTTAAGGGGGGTTTGGGTTAGATTAGGGGTATGTGGGTGGTGGGTTGTAATGTTGGGGGGGGGTATTGTATGTTTTTTTTCACAGGCAAAAGAGCTGATTTTCTTGGGGCATGCCCCGCAAAGGGCCCTGTTCAGGGCTGGTAAGGTAAAAGAGCTTTGAACTTTAGTAATTTAGAATAGGGTAGGGCATTTTTTTATTTTGGGGGGTTATTTTATTAGGGGGCTTAGAGTAGGTGTAATTAGTTTAAAATTGTTGTAATATTTTTCTAATGTTGGTAAATATTTTTTTATTTTTTGTAACTTAGTTCTTTTTTATTTTTTGTACTTTAGTTAGTTTATGTAATTGTAGTTATTTGTAGCAATTGTATTTAATTTATTTATTGATAGTGTAGTGTTAGGTTAATTGTAGGTAATTGTAGGTAGTTTATTTAATTAATTTATTGATAGGGTAGTGTTAGGTTTAATTATAACTTAGGTTAGGATTTATTTTACAGGTAATTTTGTTATTATTTTAACTAGGTAACTATTAAATAGTTCTTAACTATTTAATAGCTATTGTACCTGGTTAAAATAATTACAAAGTTACCTGTAAAATAAATATTAATCCTAAAATAGCTATAATATAATTATAATTTATATTGTAGCTATATTAGGATGTATTTTACAGGTAAGTATTTAGCTTTAAATAGGAATAATTTATTTAATAAGAGTTAATTAATTTCGTTAGATTTAAATTATATTTAAGTTAGGGGGGTGTTAGTGTTAGGGTTAGACTTAGCTTTAGGGGTTAATCCATTTAGTATAGTAGCGATGAGCTCCGGTCGTCAGATTAGGGGTTAATAATTGAAGTTAGGTGTCGGCGATGTTAGGGAGGGCAGATTAGGGGTTAATACTATTTATGATAGGGTTAGTGAGGCGGGTTAGGGGTTAATACATTTATTATAGTAGCGGTGCGGTCCGCTCGGCAGATTAGGGGTTAATAAGTGTAGGCAGGTGTCGGCGACGTTGAGGGGGGCAGATTAGGGGTTAATAAATATAATATAGGGGTCGGCGGTGTTAGGGGCAGCAGATTAGGGGTACATAGGGATAATGTAAATTGCGGCGGTTTACGGAGCGGCAGATTAGGGGTTAATAATATAATGCAGGTGTCAGCGATAGCGGGGGCGGCAGATTAGGGGTTAATAAGTGTAAGGTTAGGGGTGTTTAGACTCGGGGTACATGTTAGGGTGTTAGGTGCAGACGTAGGAAGTGTTTCCCCATAGGAAACAATGGGGCTGCGTTAGGAGCTGAACGCTGCTTTTTTGCAGGTGTTAGGTTTTTTTTCAGCTCAAACAGCCCATTGTTTCCTATGGGAGAATCGTGCACGAGCACGTTTTTGAGGCTGGCCGCGTCCGTAAGCAACTCTGGTATCGAGAGTTGCATTTGCGGTAAAAATGCTCTACGCTCCTTTTTTGGAGCCTAACGCAGCATTTTTTTGAACTCTCGATACCGGAGTTAATTTTATGGTGCGGCCAGAAAAAAGCCCGCGGAGCGTTAACAGCCCATCTACCGCCAAACTCCAAATCTAGGCCTTAGTCAGTAATTGAAATAGTCTTGATAAAGGCCCAGTTCTTAGGGCCGAAACGCGTTGACATATATGGTAAGCTTCTTTTCAATTACTGACTAAGTTTGAATAGCAGTTTTGCACTATGTTATATTTGTTTTATTACAGGTATATCTTTGAATTAATTGAATTTTTGAAATTAGATTTTTTTACACACTTCATCATTTCACCGTTTATCGAGGGATATATAAGGATAATTGTTTTAAAATAGAATCTTCATATTGGACATTCACTCTCTGGAAAGAATTTAAAGTTTGGGACCTACATATTTATGGACACCCACTCAGTAAATTGATGTTTTTATATACTTATATTTTTATCTAACCATCAACCAGCTTATCAGTTAACAGCTGTTTTATTGTAATTTATTTTGTAATTAAGTTTTGTTGGGTTTTTAACCACAATTGTATTATTGTTTTTATATATATATATGCATATTTTATTGTTAATTTTAAGTGGATCCACTTTTGTATCTTGTTTGTATATTTTAGCTATAAGTAGCTTATAAAATATTTTATATACCCCTATAGAATTTCAACATATTTTATTTAAATAATCTTGTCACTACTAGTGTCTTAGCCTTTTAGGAGGCGCTCTGTGTATTTATTTTTAGCACTACATTCACCTTTTTGGGGGCACTGGTACCCACAATACTAGGAGCTAAAGACACAAGGTTGAGCGCTGTCAGATTTTAACAGATTTGGATTGGGATGATTGACAGCCCCTGTAAGCAGTCGATTGGACGCCAGTGAGCAGGGGGCGGCATTACACAAGTATTGTTTGTGCAATGTTAAATATGGACATAGGAGTTGAATTATCAAGTGCCTTGAGGCTCGCCGGAAACAGCAGTTAACTCTTCCACCTACTCTGAGTGGCAGACAGCAATCAATGCAATGCTAAATTTAGCGATGTCTGGCAGACATAGTTACGCTACAGCGTATCATGTCCACCAGACATTAATAAATTGGCCCCATGGTATGTAGCCCGCTCTCAGCAATGTCCGTCGGGCATGATTTGCAGTAGTGAAAATCTTCCAATCTACTAGACATCATTCAAGATTTTAGAGTAACTTGACAGCAAGACCTACAATGTACTAGACAAGAACGGTTACCTTAAATCAGTGCGACACCGGCTTGTAATCTGCTAGAAAATTAACAACTTTTTTTAGTTAATCAAATGTTTGCAGTTGCATATTAATAATTAATTTAAAGATTTTCATTGCACCTGACAAAAGTGAGATTGTTTTATTTTTACAACAAACTGTAAAATCTACATTTTGCTTGCATCAAGCTTCAATAAGGGAATTTCCCATTCAACTTTTGCATACAATTCTTGCACTTAGAATATGAGAATATGTTTACAGTGTGCCCTAACATTTCATTGCACTTGGAAAGTTCAGGCAAAAGTCTTCTCAGGGTTTGTGAAGTTCAATCTGACACCCTGCCCTTCCTAAATTATATATATATTATTTTTTTCTTTTATTTATGTTATTATTTTTTTTCTCTGTTACCAGTGTTTTATCTAGGTATGACATCAAATTAGTTATAGGGAATGAGTAGATGGTAGAAGCAGCAAAATCCCATGGTGGCTGTATATTTACAAATACTAGACAAGACAAGATTGTACTAAGCCTTAGGGCACCATATATTATAAATTTTTCCTCAAACATACAGGGTGCATTAATGCTAACAAGAAGAGTAAATCCAGTCTGGAGTCTAGCTTTGCTTAAACATGAGCAGTAAAATGATTAAATGTTAAACAAAATGATCGGGGAATGCATTTATCAAAAGAAAATAATTATAGCACTCAGTACAACAATGTGATTTTTTTACACAAGGAGATTATGCCAAAACCTCTTATCTATAATTTATAAACACTATGGGCCCAATTCTCCTAAAACTAGTAGAGATTCTATAAGATGCTGCATCAGTATTATGGGGGTCTCTCAGAAGTGATTATTGACTATTACAATACAATGATACAATGAAACATATTAATAAAGGTTTTAGCTCTAAAAGTTACCAATGTTCTTTTTAATATTTTAAGTGACAGTAAAGTCAAAATTAACAGCCTAGATTAGAGTTTTGCGGCCAAAGGGGTGCGTTACTACGCATGTTTTTTTCCCCCGCACCTTTTAAACTAACGCTGGTATTTAGAGTTGTCTGAAGGCTGCGTTAGGCTCCAAAAAGGGAGCGTACAGGCATATTTACCGCCACTAGCAACTCTAAATAACAGCGTTGCTTACGGACGCGACCAGCTTCAAAAACGTACTCGTGTCGACAGATTCCCCCATAGGAAAACAATGGGGCAGTTTGAGCTGAAAAAAAAACCTAACACCTGCAAAAAAGCAGCGTTCAGCTCCTAACGCAGCCCCATTGTTTCCTATGGGGAAAACACTTCCTAAATCTGCACCTAACACCCTAACATGTACCCGAGTCTAAACACCCCTAACCTTATACTTATTAAACCCTAATCTGCCGACCCCGCTATCGCTGACCCTTGCATTACACTATTAAACCCCTAATCTGCCGCTCCGTACACCGCCGCAACCTACATTATCCCTATGTACCCCTAATCTGCTGCCCTAACACACCGCAGACCCCCTATATTATATTTATTAACCCCTAATCTGCCCCCCAAATGTCACCGCTACCTACCCTACAATTATTAACCCTTAATCTGCCGACCGGACCTCACCGCTACTATAAATAAAGTATTAACCCTAATCCGCCTCACTCCCGCCTCAAAAACCCTATAATAAAATAGTATTAACCCCTAATCTGCCCTCCCTAACATCGCCGACACCTAACTTCAAGTATTAACCCCTAATCTGCCGACCGGACCTCGCCGCTACTCTAATAAATGTATTAACCCCTAAAGCGAAGTCTAACCCTAACACTAACACCCCCCTAAATTAAAATATAAATTTAAATCTAACGAAATAAAATAAATCTTATTAAATAAATTATTAATATTTAAAGCTAAATACTTACCTGTAAAACAAACCCTAATATAGCTACAATATAAATAATAATTATATTGTAGCTATTTTAGGATTTATTATTTATTTTACAGGCAACTTTGTATTTATTTTAACCAGGTACAATAGCTATTAAATAGTTAATAACTATTTAATAGTTACCTAGTTAAAATAATTACAAAATTACCTGTAAAATAATCCTAACCTAAGTACAATTAATCAAAACAAAAGGAAGTACACTGCGATCCTCCAAAGTAAGCATACATAATTTTAATATCCATATGTAGATTAAAACATCTTTGGTAGGCAACAGAGAAGTTAAAATCAAAAAGATAGGCAGAACAATTTTCAGGAACTGGTCTGTCCTACACTGTTTCGGTTAATCCCTTAATGCATGAACATTACAATTAAACCTAACACTACACTATCAATAAATTAGTTAAATAAACTATCTACAATTATCTACAATTAAATCAAATAAACTAAATTAACAAAAAAACAACCACTAAATTACAAAAAAACACACTAAATTACAAAAAATAAAAAAAGATTACAAGAATTTTAAACTAATTACCACCTACTCTAAGCCCCCTAAAAAAATAACAAAGCCCTCCAAAATAAAAAATGCCCTACCCTATTCTAAAATAAATACCTTACCAGCCCATAAAAGGGCCTTTTGTGGGGCATGCACCAAAGAAAACAGCTCTTTTGCCTGTAAAAAAAACATACAATACCCCCCCAACATTACAACCCACCACCCACATACCCCTAATCTAACCCAAACCCCCCTTAAAAAACCTAACACTAAGCCCCTGAAGATCTTCCTACCTTATCTTCACCACGCCGGGTATCAATGATCCGTCCAGAAGAGGGTCCGAAGTCTTCATCCTATCTCGGCAAGAAGAGGTCCAGAAGAGGTCCGAAGTCTTCATCCTATCCGGCAGAAGAGGGCATCCAGACCAGTAGACATCTTCATCCAGGCGGCATCTTCTATCTTCTTCCATCCGGCGCGGAGGGGACCATCTTGAAGCAGCCGACGTGGATCCATCCTCTTCTAATGACGTCCTAAGTCGAATGAAGGTTCCTTTAAAATTACGTCATCCAAGATGGCGTCCCTCAAATTCCGATTGGCTGATAGGGATTCTATCAGCCAATCTGAATTAAGGTAGGAAAAATCTGATTGGCTGATTGAATCAGCCAATCAGATTCAAGTTCAATCCGATTGGTTGATCCAATCAGCCAATCAGATCGAGCTCGCATTCTATTGGGCTGTTCCGATCAGCCATAGAATGCAAGCTCAATCTGATTGGCTGATTGGATCAGCCAATCGGATTGAACTTGAATCTGTTGGCTGATTCAATCAGCCAATCAGATTTTTCCTACCTTAATTTCGATTGGCTGATAGAATCCTATCAGCCAATCGGAATTCGAGGGACGCCATCTTGGATGAACGTCATTTAAAGGAACCTTCATTCGGACTTAGGTCGTCATTAGAAGAGGATGGATCTGCGTTGGCTTGCTTGCAAGATGGTCCTGCTACGCGCCGGATGGAAGGAAGATAGAAGATGCCGCCTGAATGAAGATGTCTACGGTCCGGATGCCCTCTTCTTGCCGGATAGGATGAAGACTTTGGACCCTCTTCTGGACCTCTTCTTGCAGGATAGGATGAAGAATTCGGACTCACTTCTGGACGGATCAGTGATACACGGCGGTGGTGAAGATAAGGTAGGAAGATCTTCAGGGGCTTAGTGTTAGGTTTTTTTAAGGGGGGCTTGGGTTAGATTAGGGGTATGTGGGTGGTGGGTTGTAATGTTGGGGGGGGTTATTGTATGTTTTTTTACAGGCAAAAAGAGCTGTTTTCTTTGGGGGCATGCCCAGCAAAAGGCCCTTTTAAGGGCTGGTAAGGTAAAAGAGCTGTAAACATTTATTTTAGAATAGGGTAGGGCATTTTTTTATTTTGAGGGGCTTTGTTATTTTTTTAGGGGGGCTTAGAGTAGGTGTAATTAGTTTAAAATTTCTTGTAATCTTTTTTTATTTTTTGTAATTTAGTGGGTTTTTTTGTTTGTATTTTAGTGTTTGTTTGTTTTGTAATTTAGTGGGGGTTTTTTTGTAATTTAGTTTAGTTTATTTAATTGTAGATAATTTGTAGATAGTTTATTAATTAATTATTGATAGTGTAGTGTTTCGGTTAATTGTACTTAGGTTAGGATTTATTTTACAGGTAATTTTTGTAATTATTTTAAACTAGGTAACTATTAATAGTTATTAACTATTTAATAGCTATTGTACCTAGTTAAAATAAATACAAAGTTGCCTGTAAAATAAATATTAATCCTAAAATAGCTACAATATAATATTATTTATATTGTAGCTATATTAGGGTTTATTTTACAGGTTAGTATTTAGCTTTAAATAGGAATAATTTATTTTAATAAGATTTATTTTATTTAGTTAGATTTAAATTATATTTAAACTTAGGGGGGTGTTAGTGTTAGGGTTAGACTTAGCTTTAGGGGTTAATACATTTATTAGAGTAGCGGCGAGGTCCGGTCGGCAGATTAGGTGTTAATACTTGAAGGTTAGGTGTCGGGCGAAGCTTAGGGAGGGCATATTAGGGGTTAATACTATTTATTATAGGGTTTTTGAGCGCGGGAGTTGAGGCGGATTAGGGGTTAATACATTTATTATAGTAGCGGGTGAGGTCCGGTCGGTAGATTAGGGGTTAATAATTGTAGGTTAGGTATCAGCGACGTTAGGGGGGGCACATTAGGGGGTAATAAATATTATGTAGGGGTCGGGCAATGTTAGGGGCAGCAGATTAGGGGTACATAGGGATAATGTAGGTTGCGGCGGTGTGCGGTTCGGCAGATTAGGCGTTTAAAAATTTAATAGAGTGGCGGTGATGTGCGGGGGCCTCGTGTTTAGGGGTACATAGGTAGTTTATGGGTGTTAGTGTACTTTAGAGCACAGTAGTTAAGAGCTTTATGAACCGGCGTTAGCCCAGAAAGCTCTTAACTCCTGACGTTTTTTCTGCGGCTGGAGTCTTGTCATTAGAGTTCTAACGCTCACATCAGCCAAGAGACTCTAAATACCGGCATTAGAAAGATCCCATTGAAAAGATGGATACGCAATTTACGTAAGGGGATCTGCAGGTATGGAAAAGTCGCGGCTGGAAAGTGAACGTTAGAACCCTTTCCCGACTGACTCTAAATACCAGCGAGCGGCCAAAACCAGCGTTAGGACCCCCTAACGCTGGTTTTGATGGCTATTGCAGAACTCTAAATCTAGGCGTACATGTTCATAATTTAGTAAAAGTCTTCCATTTTAAACAACTTCCTAATTTACTTTTATTTTCAAATTTTAATTATTTCGCTTGTATCCTTTGTTAAAAAAAGGAATCCTAGGTGAGCTCAGGAGCGTGCATTGTGTCTTTAGTCATCTAGCAGCAGTGTTTGAAACAATATTTATATCTATGTTGTGTATAGTTGCAAACTCTGCTGCCATAGAGTGTCTGTAGCATTCTATAGGGCCGATTTATTAATGTGCGAGCAGACATAATACGATGTAGCGTATCATGTCAGCCACACATCAATAAATGCCGACAGCATACGCTGTTGGCATTTAACATTGCACAAGCAGTTCACCAGAACTGCTTGTGCAATGTCGCCCCCCCTGCAGATTCGCGGCCGCTAGCATGGGGGTGTCAATCAGCCCAACCGTATAGGATCTGGCGGATTGATGTCTGCAGCCTCAGAGCAGATGGACAAGTTATGAAGCAGCGGTCTGAAGGCTTGCACGGAATAGGGGGGCATCAAGCTCTATTATGAGCTTGATAAATTCGGCCCCTATGACAGCAGTGTATGCATTTATGCATAATATTGCTATAAAAATGGTTGCAAACATTGCTGCCAGATGGTTAAAGATACATGCACGCTCCTGAGATCATACACAGATGTTTTTTTTAATTAGATGTATATGGCTTGTGTGCAATGCTGTGATGTACACATGCCATATTTAATTATGGTGCTATTTGCCTATATTACATACATGATACACAGGAATTGCTTAGATAAATGCATAATCTCGTTTATATTTAACACAAATCAGAGGGGATTAGATAAACATGACAGATCCTTTGGTAATACAGGGACACAAAACACTTTAATGTTTATGTGTAATTAAAATTAAATTTTTGCTCCATTCACTGCACTTTATACTCAGAAAATTGCCAAACAATTACATATTTCATTCACAAAATGAGCGGCTAGCCAGGTCTACCCCAGCAACAAGTCTGTTTGTTGAAAAGCAACTGCAAAAAGCAAGTGCGCCTGGTTCATTGATAAATGCAAAGTAAGTTTTGAATTTTTAAATAGATTTACTAGGCAAAGCCCAATGTCTCTTCAAGGTCTGCCTGTCTTTATCTGTTCTCTCTCTCTCTGGGTATTGTAGCTTTGCTAATTTGCTTCTATGCTGTTCTTGTTACTTTCAATACATATTTGTAACTGCTTGAATATATCTTTTTGTCTGTGCGTAAATACATTTTTATAGGTCTGTGTCTGCCTGTCTGTACTTCCTTACTGTCTCTATCATTACAAGTCTGTCTTGTATCATTGTTTAATCTGTCCTATCCCAACTTTACCTATTATCTATTTAATTAGTAGTAGATCTTCCTAGTGAGATTGCTTTTAAATTGCTGTCAAGCAAAATGTTAGCTTCCAATGCATTACCTAACATTTCTATCAGTATTATACCACATAGAGATAATGAAATGTGCATAAAAATGTGTGTTATGTACTTATATGTACAGAAACAAAACTGTAAGCAAGCAAAAACTATAAACTCATAAATATCTGTGTGTCCATAATAAAAGTCACCACATCAAACATATATACGATGCACTGTAATTCTCCCAATTCACTATCTTTTTTGCCTCCACCTGGGGGTTTCAAGGGGGTGGATGCCAGAGGATTGGCAGGGCTCCTTCCTTGAACCCCCCAGGCAGAGGCAAAAAAAATAGTGTAGTACATCTACAGTGCATCAGCTTTACCCACAGACGCTTGGTTAATGTCCGTTTTACTCAGGTAATCCTAGGATTACCCGGATATCTGACTTTACCCGTAACATATTCACATATATAATATATCCTCAACCTAAAAGCTCCTATAAGTTTTTTTATTAAGGTGTTTATTTTTTTATTAACAATGGTGATCGCATACATAGCGGCCTATCTATCAAGCACACGATAGAGCTTGAGGCCCTGTGTTTCTGGCGAGCCTAAAGACCGCTGCTCCATAACCTGTCCGCCTGCTCTGAGCAGTGGGGACACACATCGCCGCAATTCAACCCGATCGAGTACGATCGGGTTGATTGACACTCCCCTGCTGGCGGCCGATTGGCCGTGAGCTGCTGGTGCAATGCTAAATACGGCCATTCAGCGAGGTCTGGGGGACCTAATCTGCACTGTCGTATCAAGTCTGCCAGACTTTCTTAAATAGAGGCCATAGTGAAAATATAGGCATTCCATGGGAATTTCATGGGCGTTCCATGTGAGTACCTGTATTTTAAAGTAGAAACATTTTCAGGAGTTTCTAACTTTAAAAGAAATATTCTCCATCTTAGGTGCGCCTTTTCACACATAACTGTCTAATCACCATTTTAGTGAAGAGTTTTGCAATTGTAAGAAGTCTATTAAATGTGCAGTGAAACTTAATTTACACATTTATTATTTGAAGCGTTACTACACAGAAACCAATTTTAAATTTAGTGAATGTCCCTCCACACTGCAGAGATCAAGGTTCACTGACAATGTGGGTGGATTTTAGAGCAGATAGTGATCCATAGTTTCCTATAGAAAGCACATTGCCACTCATCAGGTCAAATAAAATATCAGCAGGCAAATGGATTGTCCAAATGGGGAGACAAAAATAGCCATTTCTCGTGGGTCTAATGATCCTTTCATCATCAGGGCCCTAATTGAAAATATACTTTTAAAACTGAACTCACAGTCTACCTCATTAATCTATAGTTATTATTATGTTCTGTTTACAAAATAAGATGGATTTGCAGAGTAGAAAACAAAGTTAATGTCACCTCTTTGCAATACCAGCTGTCTCCTTTAATATCTTCCATTTGCAGTCGAATTTTGTGTATAGCTCCAAGGTTTCTGCTACAATCCAATGTTGTTTTAAAGATGCCTTCCTGTTTTTGTGATACTTCTGAAAAGATGATAGGTTCATAATTTCCTTTTTTCACAGCAAATTGTTAATGACATTTAGATTTCATTCTGGTATTTCGACTTTTAGAAGACTCAACGATGACATCCATAGTACCTACCAATGTAAGAAACATAAATATCAGTGTAATTAGAAAAAATATTTGTAGTACTGTAAATATTTGTGTGTATTTATGTGTGCATGAGCTAGTTTACAAAGTGCAGTCTGCAGATTGCTACAAATATAATTAAATACCCAACTTGAATTAAATTGATTACAAACTATAGTGATATACAGTTTCTTATACACAATCAAGGCTTTCAATTTATACAAAGATGTAAAAAAAATATAATTTAGATAATTATACCAAATCATTAAAACTGTTCAAATTTAGCCAAACAAATATTAAATTAGAAACCTAACATTTCCTTTCTTTAAAATATAAACGGCTAGATTTAGAGTTTGGCGTTAGCCGTCAAAACCAGCGTTAGAGGCTCCTAACGCTGGTTTTGGGCTACCGCTGGTATTTAGAGTCAGTCATTAAAGGGTCTAACGCTCACTTTGCAGCCGCGACTTTTCCATACCGCAGATCCCCTTACATCAACTGCGTATCCTATCTTTTCAATGGGATCTTTCTAACGCTGGTATTTAGAGTCGTGTCTGAAGTGAGCGTTAGAAATCTAACGACAAAACTCCAGCCGCAGAAAAAAAAACAGGAGTTAAGAGCTTTTTGGGCTAACGCCGGTTCATAAAGCTCTTAACTACTGTGCTCTAAAGTACACTAGCACCCATAAACTACCTATGTACCCCTAAACCGAGGTTCCCCCCACAATCGCCGCCACTCGATTAAATTTTTTTAACCCCTAATCTGCCGACCGCACACCGCCGCCACCTACGTTATACTTATGTACCCCTAATCTGCTGCCCCTAACACCGCCGAACCCTATATTATATTTTATTAACCCCTAATCTGCCGCCCCCGCTATCCGCTGACCCTGCATATTATTATTAACCCCTAATCTGCCACTCCGTACACTGCCGCAACCTACGTTATCCCTATGTACCCCTAATCTGCTGCCCCTAACACCGCTGACCCCTATATTATATTTATTAACCCCTAATCTGCCGCCCCCAACGCTCACCGCCACCTACCTACAATTATTAACCCCTAATCTGCCGAATGGACCTCACCGCTACTATAATAAATGTATTAACCCCTAAAGCTAAGTCTAAACCCTAACACTAACACCCCCCCCTAAGTTAAATATAATTTAAATCTAACGAAATAAATTAACTCTTATTAAATAAATTATTCCTATTTAAAGCTAAATACTTACCTGTAAAATAAACCCTAATATAGCTACAATATAAATTATAATTATATTGTAGCTATTTTAGCATTAATATTTATTTTACAGGCAACTTTGTAATTATTTTAACCAGGTACAATAGCTATTAAATAGTTAATAACTATTTAATAATTACCTAGTTAAAATAATTACAAAATTACCTGTAAAATAAATCCTAACCTAAGTTACAATTAAACCTAACACTACACTATCAATAAATAAATTAAATAAACTACCTACAATTATCTACAATTAAACCTAACACTACACTATCAATAAATTAATTACATAAAATACCTACAAATAAATACGATTAAATAAACTAACTAAGTTACAAAAAATAAAAAAATATTTACAAACATTAGAAAAATATTACAACAATTTTAAACCAATTACTCCTACTCTTAGCCCCCAATAAAATACCAAAGCCCCCCAAAACAAAAAAAATGCCCTACCCTATTATAAAATTAAAATAGAAAAGCTCTTTTACCTTACCAGCCATTAAAAGGGCCCTTTGCGGGGCATACCCCAAAGAATTCAGCTCTTTTGCCTGTAAAAAAAAACATACAATACCCCCCAACATTACAACCCACCACCCACATACCCCTAATCTAACCCAAACCCCCCTTAAAAAAACGTAACACTAAGCCCCGTAACCTTGTCTTCACCACACTGGGTCCCGATCTGTCCAGAAGAGCCTCCGAAATCTTCATCCAAGCCCAAGCGGTGGCTGAAGAGTGACGTCCATCCTCCGGCTGAAGTCTAGATCCAAGCGGCGGCTAAAGAATTCCATCTTCGGGCAGAAGTCTTCATCCTATCCGGGCAGAAGAGTCGATCTGACCGGCAAACATCTTCATCCAAGCCGCATCTTCTATGTTTTTCCATCCGATGACGACCCGGCTCCATCTTGAAAACCTCCAGCGCAGATCCATCCTCTTCTTGCGACGTCCTAAGTCCGAATGAAGGTTCCTTTAAATTACGTCATCCAAGATGGCGTCCCTTGAATTCCGATCAGCCAATAGAATGCAAGCTCAATCTGATTGGCTGATCGGATCAGCCAATCGGATTGAACTTGAATCTGATTGGCTGATTCCATCAGCCAATCAGAATTGTCCTATCTTAATTTCGATTGGCTGATAGAATCCCATCAGCCAATCGGAATTAGAGGGACGCCATCTTGGATGACGTCATTTAAAGGAACCTTCATTCGGACTTAGGACGTCGCAAGAAGAGGATGGATCCACGCTGGAGGTCTTCAAGATGGAGCCGGTCGTCATCGGATGGAAAAACATAGAAGATGCGGCTTGGATGAAGATGTTTGCCGGTCCAGATTGACTCTTCTGCCCGGATAGGATGAAGACTTCTGCCCGAAGATGGAATTCTTTAGCCGCCGCTTGGATCCAGACTTCAGCCGTAGGATGGACGTCACTCTTCAGCCCCCGCTTGGGCTTGGATGAAGATTTCGGAGGCTCTTCTGGACAGATCGGGACCCGGTGTGGTGAAGACAAGGTAGGGAAATCTTCAGGGGCTTAGTGTTAGGTTTATTTAAGGGGGTTTGGGTTAGATTAGGGGTATGTGGGTGGTAATGTTGGGGGGGGGTATTGTATGTTTTTTTTACAGGCAAAAGAGCTGAATTCTGTGGGGTATGCCCCGCAAAGGGCCCTTTTAAGGGCTGGTAAGGTAAAAGAGCTTTTCTATTTTAATTTTAGAATAGGGTAGGGCATTTTTTTTATTTTGGGGGGCTTTGTTATTTTATTAGGGGGCTTAGAGTAGGTGTAATTAGTTTAAAATTGTTGTAATATTTTTCTAATGTTTGTAAATATTTTTTTTATTTTTGTAACTTAGTTCTTTTTTATTTTTTGTACTTTAGTTAGTTTATTTAATTGTATTTATTTGTAGGTATTTTATGTAATTAATCTATTGATAGTGTAGTGTTAGGTTTAATTGTAGATAATTGTAGTTAGTTTATTTAATTAATTTATTGATAGTGTAGTGTTAGTTTTAATTGTAACTTAGGTTAGGATTTATTTTACAGGTAATTTTGTAATTATTTTAACGAGGTAACTATTAAATAGTTATTAACTATTTAATAGCTATTGTACCTGGTTAAAATAATTACAAAGTTGCCTGTAAAATAAATATTAATCCTAAAATAGCTATAATATAATTATAATTTATATTGTAGCTATATTAGGGTTTATTTTACAGGTAAGTATTTAGCTTTAAATAGGAATAATTTATTTAATAAGAGTTAATTTATTTAGTTAGATTTAAATGATATTTAACTTAGGGGGGTGTTAGTGTTAGGGTTAGACTTAGCTTTAGGGGTTAATACATTTATTAGAGTAGCGGTGAGGTCCGTTCGGCAGATTGGGGGTTAATTTTTGTAGGTAGGTGGAGGCGATGTTGGGGGCGGCAGATTAGGGGTTAATAAATATAATATAGGGGTCGGCGGTGTTAGGGGCAGCAGATTAGGGGTACATAGGGATAACGTAGGTTGCGGCGGTGTACGGAGCGGCAGATTAGGGGTTAATAATAATATGCAGGGGTCAGCGATAGCGGGGGTGGCAGATTAGGGGTTAATAAGTGTAAGGTTAGGGGTGTTTAGACTCGGGGTACATGTTAGGGTATTAGGTGCAGACTTAGGTAGTGTTTCCCCATAGGAAACAATGGGGCTGCGTTAGGAGCTTAACGCTGCTTTTTTGCAGGTGTTAGGTTTTTTTTCAGCTCAAACAGCCCCATTGTTTTCTATGGGGGAATCATGCACGAGCACGTTTTTGAAGCTGGCCGCGTCCGTAAGCACCGCTGGTATCGAGAGTTGCAGTGGCGGTAAATATGCTCTACGCTCCCTTTTTTGGAGCCTAACGCAGCCCTTCTGTGAACTCTAAATACCAGCGGTATTTAAAAGGTGCGGGGGGAAAAAATACACGCGTAGCTAATGCACACCTTTGGCCGCAGAACTCTAAATCTAGCCGTTAGGTAATTAGTGAAGTGAAGCTTTGGCAAATCAGCCAAAAAAACTACCATGTTTCTGGTTTTCTTCTGTGCTTAATCCATCAATATGTAAGATGCATTTTATTTTTAGATTTTTTTTTTAAAATATGTCTTATATGGTAACAATACAGCTCTTATAATAGATGTGATTAACTCTATAATTCTTGTACATGTATGTATGAAATGTGCCAGTATTTGTAAACAGTCAGTGCCACTTTGACCTTGATTTTAGTCTTAAAGAGACATGAAAGACAAATGTTTTCTTTCATGATTTAGACAGAGCATGCAAATTTAAACAACTATTCAATTTACTCCTGTTATTTCATTTGCTTCCTTCTCTTGTTATCCTTTGCTGAAAGGTTTATCTAGGTAAGCACATGAGCAGCAAAGAACCTAGGTTCTAGCTGCTGATTGGTGGCTGCATATTTATACCGATTGTCATTGTCTCACCCTTGTGTTCAGTTAGAAACCAGTAGTGCATTGCTGCTCCTTCAACAAATTATTCCAAGAGAGAATGAAGCAAATTTGTTAATAGAAGTAAATTTGAAAGTTGTTTAAAATTGTATATAAATCATGAAATATTTTTTGGGGGTTTCATGTCCCTTTAAATACTGCATAACCAACCAGAGCTGTAAAGAGTACTTTTTCTATTATACCACTAATCCTGTGTACATATTGTATGAGTGCATAATATCTGTCTACTATAATTTTATTTTTATACAAACAGCAGTCAGGCTTAGTGCTCTTCTGAAATCACCTCTTTAGATTTCTGATTATCTGAAATGTGTTGAATAAATGCAGTCAATAGGTTGCATACTAATCCAGACTGAGACCTTAAAGTATATGTTCCTGAATATTAAGTGTTTTTTATATTATAATAATATAGCTATAAAGCAGTCTACATAAAAAATAAATGTGTGAATCTAACAAGTTATAATCTAAAACCCATGCAATGTTTGTGACATTGTGACATATGTACAATACAAGTTAAATAAGGCTGCTTTGCTCCTACTATAATGTCTAATCCCACAAAGATGTTGCCACATGGTTAAAAATTCAAATCCAGAGGAGGTTAAACACAATAATATTTACCTTCAGGTGATGTTAGCAGTGTTTCATTATTTCTGCTTACTATTCCAAGAAGCTTCAACTCACAGTTAGTTTGTTTATCACTAATTCCAGTATCTAACCATAGTTGGCATGGAAACAAGTATTCCCTCTTATCTGACCCCTGGATGGTGATTTGATCCAGATACCATCCAGCTCCATAACCGACTGCGTTGTGCTCAATTTGTACTTTTGTCAACATTCCTAGGTCTATTGCCTTTATACTGAAGACACTAACCTGGGGAAATGAATATAATTAGGAACAAATGTATTTACAATAAAAAGATACTACAACAATAGGAATTCACATGACATATCAGTTTGTTTTTGTTACATGGCTGGACGGCATTAATTAAAATCCTAATTTACTTACTGAATTCTATTTTACCATTTGCAATAATATCTACAGAAATCCTTGCACTTGGAATGAAACTTGATCTAATCAGGGTGTTAAAGATAAAACCATAATCCTTAATTATCAATTCCTGTAACATCAGGTGCAAATACAGTGAGTTTCCATTTAACAGACAAAGTAATACATACTGTAGTAAATCAGTTATATGCATTTATACGTCAAACATTCTTCTATAGCATATGCCCCAGGTCCCATGCAAATTGACATATCAAGGATTAAAATAGGAAAATAAAAAGCATTACGAAAGGTGTGTGAGTGTGCTAATGGCTTTAGCAGTACAGACTCTGATCTGCTGTATGATCTGCACCCTAACATATAAAAAAGGTTATTTTCTACTAATAAAGTTCACTACAATGTATTTTTATTATGCATCAGCAAAATGCATATACTGAGTATTATAGTTTATTTTCTTTATATATAAACAAACATACATTTATAAATAAGTTTACATATTTTCAATCAAATGTTAAAAAGCATGGGACATCTTTAATCAGCCCTCCTCGCCAAACAATGGCTCAAGCGTTAACTGCTCTAGAAGTAAGCTTTTTGTGCTTGTCGGGTTGCGCTCGCATTACAGGTTGAAAGTAAACTGTTTTCACTCTCACGCTAACCTGATGTGCGGAAAAAGCCGAACTTAGAATATTGCATGCGCGTTTACTTATTCACCCATAGTATTCAATGGAGCAAAAAAAAAAAGTGGAACACCCAACACACTCACAAACACAATTGCATATTCTCAAGTGCACTAACTCAACAAAAATATGAATTTCTTTCATGTAATTGGCAAGAGTCCATGAGCTAGTGATGTATGGGATATACAATCCTTCCAGGAGGGGTAAAGTTTCCCAAACCTCAAAATGCCTATAAATACACCCCTCACCACACCCACAATTCAGTTTTACAAACTTTGCCACCTATGGAGGTGGTGAAGTAAGTTTGTGCTTGATTTTTTTTATTTCTTCTGTAATAAGCGCTTCTAAGCATTCTGAAGCCCAATTCCTCTCAGAGTACAGTGTTTGTCAGAGGGATGTGAAGAGAGTATTGCCTATTGATTTTATGGTTTCCCTCTTTTCAAGGGTTCTCTGTTATCAGTCGTAGGGATTCATCTCCTACCTCCCTTTTCAGATCGACGATATACTCTTATATACCATTACCTCTGCTGATAGCTTTCAGTACTGGTTTGGCTATCTGCTATATGTGGATGGCTGTCTTTCGGTAAGTATTTAAGACACTCTCAGCTATGGTTTGGTGATTTATGTATTAATATAAAGTTTTAAATATATGTATTTTACTTATATTGGCCATGAGTCAGGTCTATGTGTATTTCCCTTTGCAGTCCAGCAGTTTTGTTATGGGAATCATGTTTAGGAAGTTTGTCTTACCTTTTTTAAATTTGACTTGTTTTTTCTTGGAAAACTTGCGGGCAAATTCGGCTCGCGAGGGCGCAAATGCTGTTATTTATTGTGTCATTCTTGGAGCGAGAAATGATTTGGGCGCGAATGTGCGTCTGTCATGATGTGAGTTGCGTCATTTCCGGACGTTTGTTGGCGCCAAAAAAAATTTAAACTTCCTTTTGCGTTGTGCATCATACTTGGTTCCAAAAAAAATAATTTTATATTACCTCACTTCCTATATGCTCCTTGCCTTCTTTATGCTCAGAGGGCTATGCTATTTGCTTTTTTTCGCCAATTTTAGCATTTTGCATTTTTTCCCATTCCTGAAACTGCTATATGTGGAAATAAGATATTTCTGTTTAATGCTATTTTTCTTTTACATTGATTACAAGATGTCTCAATCTGATCCTGTCTCAGAAGCTGCTGTAGGAACCATGCTGCCTGAACACAGTTCTACCAAAGCTAAGTGTATCTGTTGTAAGATAGTGGAGATTATATCTCTAGCTGTAGTATGTAACAGTTGTCATGATAAGCTTTTGTATGCAGAAAAGGTTTCTATTAGTGCTAGTACAGTATCTGTTGTTCATTCAACATCTAAAGTACATGATATCCCTGTTGATATGAAAAATTATATTGCTGATGCGATACAGAAGGCTATGGTTGCTATACCATCTTCTAATAAATGTAAAATGTCTTTTAAAAGTTCTCATAATACTGATGAAATTTGGAATGACCGGCAACATACTGATATATCCTCCTCTAATGAGGATCTCTCTGACTCAGAAGATCCTACTTCAGACATTGACACTGATAAATCATCTTATATTTTTAAGATTGAGTATATTCGTTCTTTGTTGAAAGAAATGTTAATAACTTTGGATATTTAGTAGTCTGGTACTCTTGATAATAAATCCTTTAAACATTTAAATTCTATTTATAAACCTCCTGTGACTACTCCTGAGGTTTTTCCTATTCTTGATGCCATTTCTGATGTGATTGGTAAGGAATGGTCAAAGTCTGGTACTTCTTTTGTTTCTTCTTCAAGGTTTAAAAAGTTGTATCCTTTGCCAGTGGCTAAATTAGAGTTTTGGGAAAAAGTCCCTAAGGTTGATGGGGCTATTTCTACTCTTGCTAAACGTACTACTATTCCTATGGAAGATAATACTTCTTTTAAGTATCCTTTAGATAGAAATATTGAATCTTATCTAAGGAAAGCTTATTTGCATGCTGGCTATATGCTCAGACCTGCCATTTCTATGGCTGATGTTGCGGCTGCATCAACATTTTGGTTAGGACAACGGAAAAAGACTATGATTTGCATAGCATTGTTCATTTCAACATGCTAATAATTTTATCTAGTATCTAGGTTACTATCTCTGACATTCAAGGGTAATAATTTATTTGGTTCCCAGTTGGATTCTATTATTTCCACTATTACTGGGGGGAAGGGAGTTTTTTTGCCTCAAGATAAAAAGTCTAAAGGCAAATCTAAAGCTTCTAATCGGTTTCGGTCCTTTTGTCAGAATAGAGAACAGAAAACCACTCCTTCCCCTAAAGACTCTGGCTCCAATTGGAAGCCATCCTCAAGTTGGAATAAATTCAAGCCTTACAAGAAATCAAAGTCAGCCCCCAAGACTGCATGAAGGTGTGGCCCTCGATCCAGTTCTGCTGGTGGGTGACAGATTGAAATTATTTCAGGACATTTGGGCAGGTTCCATTCAGAATCATTGGATTCAGACGATTGTCTCTCAGCGGTAGGTTTCAGAATAAGACCTCCTGTGAGAAGATTTTTTCTCTCTCACGTTTCAACAAATCCTGTGAAAGCTCAGGCTTTTCTGAAGTGTGTTTCAGATCTGGAGCTTTCAGGAGTAATTGTACCAGTTCCAATTCTGGAACAGGGTATGGGCTTTTATTAAAATCTATTCATTGTCCTGAAGAAGGAAAATTCTTTCAGACCAGTTCTGTATCTGAAGTTTTTGAATCATTTTGTAAGGGTCCCAACTTTCAAGATGGTGACTATAATGACTTTTCTGCCTTTTGTTCAGCAAGGTCATTACATGTCCTCAATAGACTTACAGGATGCGTATCTTCACATTCTGATTCATCCAGATCACTATCGGTTTCTGAGATTATATTTTCTAGACAAGCATTACCAATTTGTTGCTCTTCCAGTTGGCCTAGCAACAGATCCAAGAATCTTTTTGAAGGTTCTCGGTGCCCTTCTATCTGTAATCAGAGAGCAGGGTATTGTGGTGTTTCCTTATCCTCAATCTTTTCATTTAGCAGAATCTCACACAAATCAACTTGTGTTGTTTACTTCAAAGACATGGTTGGAGGTTTAATTTACCAAAGAGTTCCTTGAATCCTCAGACAAGGGTCACCTTTTTAGGTTTCCAGATAGATTCAGTATCCATGACTCTGTCTTTAACAGACAAGAGACAAATGAAATTGGTTGCTGCCTGTCGAAACCTTCAGTCTCGATAATTCCCTTCAATGACTATGTGCATAGAAGTTTGATGTCTCATGACTGCGGCATCGGACACAATCCTCTTTGCTCATTTTCATATGATACCTCTGCAGATTTGCATGCTGGATCAATGGTGCAGGGATTATACTTGGATATCACAGTTGATTTACTTAAATCCCAACATTCAACTCTCTCTGTCCTGGTGGTTAAACCATCATCAGATTACTCAAGGGGCCTCTTTTGTTCATCCTGCCTGGACTGTGATTTCAACAGATGCAAGTCTCACAGGTTGGGGAGCTGTCTGGGGGTCTCTGTCAGCACAAGGAGTTTGGAATCCTCAAGAGGTGAGGTTACCAATCAGTATTTTAGAACTCTGTGCTATTTTCAAGGCTCTTCAGGCTTGGCCTCTATTAAAGAGAGAATCATTCATTAATTTTCAGACAGACAATATCACAACTGTGGCATATGTTAATCATCAAGGGGGAACTCGCAGTCCTTTAGCGATGAAAGACGTATCTCGGATACTTTCTTGGGCGGAATTCAACTCCTGTCTAATTTCTGTGATACATATCCCAGGTGTAGACAATTGGGAAGCAGATTATCTCAGTCGTCAGTCTTTACATCCAGGGGAGTGGTCTCTCTATCCAGATGTATTTTGTCACATTGTACAGATGTGGGGTCTCGCCGAAATAGATCTGATGGCTTCCCATCTAAACAAGAAACTTCCCAGGTACCTTTCCAGGTCCAGGGATCCTCAGGCGGAGATGGTGGATGCGGTAGCAGTTCCTTGGTTTTACCAACCTGCTTACATTTTCCACCTCTAGTTCTTCTTCCAAGGGTGATCTCCAAGATCATGTTGGAACAATCGCATATGTTCTGATAGCACCAGCATGGCCTAACAGGTTTTGGTATGCGGATCTTGTCCGGATTTCCAGTTGCCAACCTTGGCCAGACCTCCTGTCTCAAGGGCCGTTTTTCCATCAGGATCTCAAATCACTAAATTTTAAGGTATGGAAATTGAATGCTTAGTAATTAGTTGTAGAGGTTTCTCTGACTCAGTGATTAATACTATGCTACAGGCTCGTAAGTCTGTTTCAAGGAAGATTTATTATTGGGTTTGGGAAACCTATATTTCATGGTGTTTTTCTCATAAATTCTCTTGACATTCTTTTAGAATTCCTAGAATTTTGCAGTTTCTTCAAGGTTTGTCTGCAAGTACTTTGAAGGGACAAATCTCTGCTCTTTCTGTTTTATTTCATAGAAAGATTGCTAAACTTCCTGATATTCACTGTTTTGTTCAGGCTTTAGTTCATATCAAGCCTGTTGTTAAATCAATCTCTCCTCCTTGCAGGCTATCCTCCTTTGCAGGCTCCTCCTTTTGAGCCTATGCATTCTTTGGATATTAAACTACTTTCTTGGAAAGTGTTGTTTCGTGTGGCTATCTCTTCAGCTAGAAGAGTTTCTGAATCATCTGTTCTCTCTTGTGAGTCTCCTTTTCTGATTTTCCATCAGGATAACGCTGTTTTGCGGACTTTGTTTAAATTTCGTCCTAAGGTTGGGAATTCTAACAACATTAGTAGGGAAAGTGTTGTTCCTTCCTTGTGTCCTAATCCCAAGAATACTCTTAAAAGATCTTTACATTCTTTTGGCTAGATTACGAGTTTTGCGTTATGAGTAAAAAAGCAGCGTTAAGGCTCATAACGCTGCTTTTTTACTACCGCTGCTAATACGAGTCTTGTAGGTACAGCTGTCCCGCACACTTTTTTGGCCGTACCGCAAATGAACTTATGCAATTTTCGTAAAGTCTTTTATCAATGGGACTTCCATAGCGCCGGTATTACAAGATTTTTTTTATAGGCCAAAAAGTGAGCGGTACAGCCTATCCTGCAAGATTCGTAACGCATTTTAAACTCAGGAGCTGTAGCATAAAACTCATAACTAAAGTGCTAAAAAGTACACTAACACCCATAAACTACCTATTAACCCCTAAACCGAGGCCCTCCCACATCACAAACACTAAATTAAAATTATTAACCCCTAATCTGCCGCTCCCAACATCGCCACCACTAGAATAAACATATTAAAACCTAAACCGCCGCAGTCCCGCCTCGCAAACACTAGTTAAATATTATTAACCCCTAATCTGCTACCCCTAACATCGCCACCACCTACCTACATTTATTAACCCCTAATCTTCCGCCCCCAACGTCGCCGCCACTATATTAAATTTATTAACCCCTAAACCTAAGTCTAACCCTAAACCTAACACCCCCTAACTTAAATATAATTAAAATAAATCTAATTAAAAATTCCTATCATTAAATAAATAATTCCTATTTAAAACTAAATACTTACCTATAAAATAAACCCTAAGCTAGCTACAATATAACTAATAGTTATATTGTATCTAGCTTAGGGTTTATTTTTATTTTACAGGAATGTTTGTATTTATTTTAACTAGGTAGAATAGTTACTAAATAGTTATTAACTATTTAATAACTACCTAGCTAAAATAAATACAATTTTACCTGTAAAATAAAGCCTAACCTGTCTTACACTAACACCTAACCTTACACTACAATTAAATAAATTACATAAATTAAATACAATCAACTAAATTAAATACAATTACCTAAATCACAAAAAAAACACTAAATTACACAAAATATTAATTACAAGATATTTAAACTAATTACACCTAATCTAATAGCCCTATCAAAATAAAAAAAAAGCCTCCCACCCAAAAAAAAAAACCCTAGCCTAAACTAAGCTACCAATAGCCCTTAAAATTGCCCCAAATAAATCAGCTCTTTTACCTGTAAAAAAAAAAAATACAAACACCCCCAACAGTAAAACCCACCACCCACACAACCAACCCCCCAGATAAAAGCCTAACTAAAAAAAACCTAAGCTCCCCATTGCCCTGAAAAGGGCATTTGGATGGGCATTGCCCTTAAAAGGGCATTTAGCTCTTTTGCAGCCCAAAGCCCTAACCTAAAAATAAAACCCACCCAATAAACCCTTAAAAAAACCTAACACTAACCCCTGAAGATCCACTTATAGATTTAAATAGCCGACATCCATCCTCAATGAAGCCCGGGAGAAGTCCTCAACGAATCGGCAAGAAGTCCTCATCAAAGCCGGGAGAAGTCTTCATCCAAGCCGGGAGAAGTGGTCCTCCAGATGGGCAGAAGTCTTCATCCAGATGACATCTTCTATCTTCATCCATCCGGCGCGGAGCGGGTAAATCTTCAAGACATCCGGCGAGGAGCATCCTCTTCTGATGACGAATACCCGACGAATGAAGGTTCCTTTAAGTGACGTCATCCAAGATGGCGTCCCTTAGATTCTGATTGGCTGATAGAATTCTATCTGCCAATCGGAATTAATGTTGAAAAAATCCTATTGGCTGATACAATCAGCTAATAGGATTGAGCTCGCATTCTATTGACTGATTGGAACAAGGCTTCTTTGGAGGCGGGATAGTCTCCGCCTCAGAGAATTACAGCTCATTCTACTAGATCAGTCGCCACTTCTTGGGCTTTTAAGAATGAAGCTTCGGTTGATCAGATTTTGATGTATTTGCTTCTTCTGAAGCAGTCTATGGTAGAAAAGTTCTTCAGGCAACTGTCTCAGTTTGATTCTTCTGCTTATGATTTAATTTTTTTTCTTGAAATTTATGTGAAATTTATAAGAAAGACTTATTTTTTTGTGGATTTATTTTTTTCAGCGGAAATAGCTGTTTTTATTTTATCCCTCCCTCTTTAGTGACTCTTTTGTGGAGTTCCACATCTTGGGTATTTCTATCCCATACGTCACTAGCTCATAGACTCTTGCAAATTACATGAAAGAAAACATAGTTTATGTAAGAACTTACCTGATAAATTAATGTCTTTCATATTGGCAAGAGTCCTTGAGGCCCACCCTTTTTGTGGTGGTTATTTTTTTTGTATAAAAAGCACAATTATATTTCCAGTTCCTCTTTTTGTATGCTTTTTTTACTCCTTATTTTTTCACCCCACTACTTGGCTATTCAATAAACTGAATTGTGGGTGTGGTGAGGGGTGTATTTATAGTCATTTTAAAGTTTGGGAAACTTTGCCCCTCCTGGTAGGATTGTATATGCCATATGTCACTAGCTCATGGACTCTTACCAAAATGAAAGAAATTAATTTATCAGGTAAGTTCTTACATAAATTATGTTATTTCACATTCCAATGTTCTTCACAAAGAAGAATGTGTTCTATTTATTCGTAAATACTTATTTCTATATATACTTGATTGTATTTTGGTACAATATATATTTATACCTATACATATAGATGATTATATACAGTTATAGATATATACAAATATTCACCCAGATTACAAGTTTTGCGTTACGGTGCGGTACGGCTTTAACACTGAAAAATTGGCCATTACGCTGGGATGGCCAGGAATGCATATTACGAGTCGTGTCTGTATAGCTGTAATGCAAGCATTTTAGCCTGTAACGCAACTTCCATTACCGCCTCAAAAAAGGAAGTTTTTGTGTGGGATTTTTATAGCACCGGTATTACAGGTTGTGCGTTTTATTTTGGGCGGATTTTTCATAATTGTTTTTATTTTTGATAATTTCATTTCTTATTTATTATAAGCTTAGTGTTTTTTATTTTTCGTAATTTAGTGTTTATTATTTTTGTAATTTTATATTTTTTTATTTTTTTCGTAGTGTTAGGTTTTTTTAAATTTGTAATTTGGTATTTATAATTGGTAGTATTTGTTTATTTTATTAGAATAGTTATGTTAGGTTAATTTATAGTTTAATGTTAGGTTTATTTTTATTTCACAGGTAAGTTTTTATTTATTTTAAGATAGTTATATTGTAATTTTAATTTAAAGTTAGGGGGGGGTGTTAGGTTTAGGGGTTAATAGTTTAATTTAGTGTTTTGTTATGTGGGGGGCTGGCAGTTTAGGGGTTAATAGGTTTATTTAGTGGCGGCGATGTGGGAGGCCAGAGGTTTAGTGGTTAAAAGGTTTATTTAGTAGCTGCGACGTGGGGGGCCAGAGGTTTAGGGGTGAAAAGGTTTATTTAGTAGCGGCAATGTGGGGGGATGGAGTTTTAGGGGTTAATCATTTTATTTAGTTGCAGTAATGTTGGGGAGCAGCAGATTTGGGGTTAATACCTTTTATTAGTGTTGACGATGTCGGGAGCGGCGGATTAGGGGTTAATCGTATAGGATTGGGCGTATCAGGGTCCATTCGGCCCTTGATAAACCGACCCCATAGTCTTATAAAAGTTAGAGATTCATATTTCATTATATATGTTCGAAGGTATCCTATGTGTTGTTACCATGCAATATTTTACTAGTCTGAATTGTTAATTTATATTTTTATTGTTGAACCAGAATTATTTGCTAAGAATAAAATACAAAATATGCATTATAGGGCCAGTAAACCTAAAAAATAATGTTATATAATTCTGCACATAGAGCAGAATTATATAACATTATATCAGTACAAGTTTTTTATTATATAATATCTCTGGTGATTTTTATAAAAATAAGAGGGTTTTCCAGACCCGCCCTCTGTGCTCTACTTAGCGGGTCTGGTTTTTCCTCAGAGCGCATCGGGCCAGCTGTTTAGTCACAGGCCTCTAAGGAAAAACCAGACCCACTCAGTAGAGCACAGAGGGCGGGTCTGGAAAACCCTTTTATTTTTATAAAATCACCAGAGATATTATATAATAAAAAACTTGCAGTAATATAATGTTATATAATTCTGCACTATGTGCAGAATTATATAACATTATTTTTTAGGTTTACAGGCACTTTAAAATGTTTTTCTCTATCTTATCATCTTAACATTAAGTACTCATATCCCAAAACGTTCTAAGAAGTATTATTTTTTTAATCTCATCCAATCCCTCCATAAACACATACTATATACACTGCATATATAATTTGAGGAAAATATGCTAATAAAATATTTTTTTACCATTTGCCAATAAAAAAAAAAAAATGTCCCCGGATTTCATTTTAAAATTTGGTCACCTTACCATATACACCAATGCAAAGGCTAGTTTCCCTCTCTATTTATATTGAAAAGTATAGTGTTATATAATAAGCAACAAAATACTCATCTGATCAAGATTTTCAGTAATTGAAAGTACCTACAAAAAATGAGTTAATCCATACCATTTAAATGATTTAAATGGTATAAACACCCAAAAAGCAGCATTTAACATTAGCCCGATGAGGTACAAAGTACACAAATGTTAAAGCAGTTTAAAGTGACGCAGCATAGCTGTAAAAAGATGACTAGAATATATCGGCTGAACATCTCTATGTAAAAAAGGAAGATATTTTACCTCAAAATGTCCTCAGTAGCCACTTTCCATTATAAAGGGACTTTAAGCAGCCAATCACAATGCTTTGCAGGAAAAGTCATGTGATTTCCCTCCTCCGTTTAAAGGGACATTAATCCCCCCAAAATTATTTCATTATTCAAATAGAGAATACAATTTTTTTAAAGTTTCCAATTTACTTCTATTATCAAAAATGTTTCATTCTCATGTTATTCTTTGTTAAAGAGATACCTAGGTAGGTAGCGTGCACATGCCTGAAGCACTACAGGACAGGAAATAGTGCTGCCATCTAGTGCTCCTGCTAATGTATAATATTGCTGCAAAACTGCTGCTATATAGTGCTGCAGACACTTGCACACTCTTGAACTTACATTTCTGCTTTTCAAATAAGGATAACAAGAAAACGAAGAAAATGTGATAATAGAAGTAAATTAGAAAGTTGCTTAAAATGTTATGATCTATCAAAATTATGAAAGAAAAAAATTGGGTTTTACATCCCTTTAAGGAAATTTACTATGAAATCTTGTGAGACTTCAGTGAAATCCCACAATATAACAGTAAAGCAAAGTATGACATCTGCACTGATGAAGCTGATTGGCTGTAGTTGTTTTTATTTATTTTTTCCAATTCGCAGCAGCTGACAGTAGCTGAACGATAACTGTTCACAGAGCACTTTTACTATTGTAAACTGAAGACATTTTGAGGTAACATATTTTGCATTTTTACATAGAGGTGATATTTGGTGATTACTTTCAAGTGATCAGGGTCGGCTCCAAGGGGGGGGGGGCAATGCCCACCCAAATGGAATACTTTGCCCCCTCAAAAATATTGATATGATCATACGCCTTAAAATAATAAATAAAATAATGAATTGTTATGTAATACTGCATAGCTAAATCTAATTTACAAAATTACCAGTACCGGAAAACCTAGTATCCTCACTGCTACTGCAAACAAAGGGGTTAATTGCATTGGGGGGTTTAGGGGACATGATTGAGATATGAGAATGAATTTAAGGGTTTTGGATCATGGTGATTAAGGGGTGAATTGTTTTTAAGGAGCTATTGCTCTGGGGGTCTCAAGTTTAATGGCTCTGTTTTAGTGCACTGCATAGGATTTAGACTTCATTCTTTTACCTAGCGATTTAGCACATATTCTCCAAATGTTAATAGTGGGGGATAAGCCAGCCAAAAGCTATACTTTCCTGCAGAATAAGGTCTGCTCTTATTTTGACTCTCATACATGCTTTGTAAATGCGTGCCCCCTCGTGAAAAAAATGCCCCCCCATTTCAATTGTTCTGGAGCTGACCCTGCAAGTGATTTAGTTTATGAGTATATATTTCTTTATACTATACGTTATCATTTGAATTCCTTTTTTTGGGTAACATTTAGGCAATGGTAAATAACTATGTTTAATAGTTATTAGAATGATACACTATGATAATATATTAGATACTATATTGCATACCCATCATTACTGTATGTGAGATCCTTATAGGTTAACAAAATTTAGCTTTACTGTAAAATATCCATCACTAGTTAGATATAAGATGTTGTTTGGGTTACTTGGGACCATAGCTATGGTTACTTGATGTAAGATAGTTATCTTTGCAATTTACTTACCATTACTTGCTGCAGCAGTACCTAAAAGCACCTTACTGAGTGGTCATTACGACTAGCCATAAGAAGCCATTGCTGTATAGTTACAGGCAAATACAGCACTGTCACTAAAAGTAGCAAGGGGTTTATGAAAAAGCTGCTAAAATGAAGCCACATCAAAAATGTGATCTTGACATTTATTTTTTACAGAGTTCTTTTTTGCATCTTAGAAGATTGGGATCTTGCTCCATATGTCTTTTTAGCATGCAAGTGTAGCCAACATAAATGTCTGCTCTCCTGCTCCTATAAAACTCTTCAGAAATGTCTTCTATGCTATTACACTATTCAATAAAAAAAAACATTAACTACAGTATAGCACTTTGCAGGAGGGAGACTAGAAAATAACCATTGGCTTAGAAGGGGACATTTAAGACAAAGGGCTCCATTTATCAAGCAGCATTCGCTCTTCGGAGGTCCATCATTTCAGGATTGTCTTGTTGTAAGGCCGCTGCTCCTTAAACTGCGTTAAATGCGGACAGCGTGTACTGTCCACCCGCAGCTACAGCTAATCATGTCTGCTCGACCATTGTTAAATGGAGCTCACAGCATCAAAATGATTCTGCAATAAATTACAGGACATTGTGAGTTTTCTTTCATGTGGATGGTTGCTGTGAGAGGGGGCGCATGATCCTAATGATACTGTGCCATTTAAGCGCCTTGTTTTCTGTTTTATTGCAGTGCTGTTGAATTCATATTCACCTAGATTCCGAGTTTTGCGCTTAACAGGGTGCGAAACTAACGCCAAAAAAGTTGCGTTATTTCACCCTCCATAGTGCTGCCATTACCAGTTACTGAAAAGCCTACCTTGTTCATGCGATATGGTGGCATTAACCTCCATACTGCACAAAAGCCAAGGGCTTCTCTAAAGTGATCATGCACGCTTTCCCCCATAGACATCAATGGGGAGAGAGTGTTAGAAAAACCTTACACCTGAAGTGCGGAATGAAAAATTCTCTGTAACGCAACCCCATTGATGTCTATTACGGTTAAACCTAACATAAACCCCAAGTCTAAACACTCCTAATCTGCTGCCCCCTACATCGCCGACACCTAAATAAAGGTATTAACCCCTAATCTGCCGCTCCCAACATTAATAAAAGTTATTAATCCCTAATCCGCTGCTCCCTGACATCACCGTCACGATAATAAAGTTATTAACCCCTAATCTGTGGAGCGTCCTCTTCATACGGTCCCCGCCATACACTGAAGCTTCAATGCAAGGTAGCCGTTTCAAAATACCGTACCTTGCATTCCTATTGGCTGATCTGATTCTTCGAATTCAAATCAGCCAATAGGTTGAGAGCTTCTAAAATGAGAGCTACTGAAATCCTATTGGCTGTTCAAAACAGGATGAAGATAGAAGATGCCCTCACGATGGATGAAGATGTTGGCGCCTGGATAAAGACTTTTCGCCGCCTGGATGTCCAGACTTCAGCAACCAAGAGTAGATATTCTGGGGTTAGTGTTAGGTATTTTTTTATTTTTGGGGTGGTTTTTTTTAGATTAGGGCTTTGGGCTTTTGAAAAAGAGCTGAATGCCATTTTAAAGGCAATTTAAAAGAGCTGAATGCCCCTTTACGGGAAATGGGTAGCTTAGGGTTTTTTAAGAGCTAGGTTTTTGTATTTTGAGGGGTTGGTTGGGTGGTGGGTTTTACTGTTGGGGGGACTTTATATTTTTTTACAGGTAAAAGAGCTGTTTAACTTAGGGCAATGCCCTACAAAAGGCCCATTTAAGGGCTATTGGTAGTTTACTGAAGGCTAGGGGGTGTTTTTATTTTGGGGGGCTTTTTTATTTTTATAGGGCTATTAGATTAGGTGTAATTTTTTTATTTTTGATAATTTCATTTAGCATTTTTTGTAAGCTTAGTGTTTTTTATTTTTTGTAATATAGTTTTTAAAACATTTTGTAATTTAAATTTTTAATTTTTTTTCGTAGTGTTAATTTTTTTAAAATTTGTAATTTAGTATTTTTAATTGGTAATATTTTTTTTTTAGCCAGACAGATAGCTCAGCATGCTAAGGCACCGTGGCTGAGCTCTGTAGCAACCCAAGAGTTGGAGGTTCGATCCACGGCGAGGTCCACTCAGCCTTTTATCCTTCCGAGGTCGATAAAATGAGCAGCGCCTTGAGACCCTTACGGGTGATTACACGCGCTTTACAAGTACCCAATACATACATACATACATACAATACATACATTTTATTAGAATAGTAAGGTTGGGTTAATTTATAGTTTAATGTTCGGTTTATTTTTATTTTTTATTTATAAGTTTTTATTTATTTAAATATAGTTATATTGTAATTTTAATTTAAAGTTAGGGGTGTGTTAGGTTTAGGGGTTAATAGTTTAATTTAGTGTTTTGCGTTGTGGGAGGCTGGCAGTTTAGGGGTTAATAGGTTTATTTAGTTGCAGAAGTGGGAGGCCAGAGGTTTAGGGGTTAATAGCCAGACAGATAGCTCAGCATGCTAAGGCACCGTGGCTGAGCTCTGTAGCAACCCAAGAGTTACAGGTTCGATCCACGGCGAGGTCCACTCAGCCTTTTATCCTTCCGAGGTCGATAAAATGAGCAGCGCCTTGAGACCCTTACGGGTGATTACATGCGCTTTACAAGTACCCAATACATACATACATACATACAATACATACATTTTATTAGAATAGTAAGGTTGGGTTAATTTATAGTTTAATGTTCGGTTTATTTTTATTTTTTATTTATAAGTTTTTATTTATTTAAATATAGTTATATTGTAATTTTAATTTAAAGTTAGGGGTGTGTTAGGTTTAGGGGTTAATAGTTTAATTTAGTGTTTTGCGTTGTGGGAGGCTGGCAGTTTAGGGGTTAAAAGGTTTATTTAGTGTGGGAGGCCAGAGGTTTAGGGGTTAATAGGTTTATTTAGTTGTGGCGATGTTGGGGACTGGCGAAATAATGCTTAATAGCTTTATTATAGTGGCGGTGATGTAGGGGAGCGGCGGAATAGGGGTTAATAATTTTTTACAAGCAAAAACGGAGGTGAGCGCTGTATAGCTGCATCCGGAACCGGAACCGGCAAATGTAAGTATGATGTGAAATCCTCCAATGAGCAAGGCTGGAAGAGTGCCGTAGCCTGCGATGCGACTCAGGATCGCTCAAAATTGCTAAATTAGAAGAGAGAGTGGCAGGCACTACAAAAACCAAACGGGCGCACATTAAAGTTGAAAGACAAAAAAACTTTAATGAAAGTTATCTTAAAATTATACATGAAAGGCAAGACACAAAAACAGGGGGGGAGAAAAAAGTGTGACAAGAAAGGCCTGATGCGTTTCGCGCCCCCTAGTGGCGCTTAATCATAGGCTAAAGCACTAGGTAGGTGATACCTATTTAAAGGGAAGAACATTAACCCTAAATGTGCAAGAAAATTTAAAAAAACAGTAGATAGTTAAAAACATTGACACACATGTATTGGGATCAATTTACAAAAGTATGTATACAAGCACTATCATACCAACATCAAATAGGATGTGAACTAAGACAGCCTGAATTAATACAAGAAAAAAATAATTATCTATAAGTATATATGCTCTGTATTATAAATTTAAATGTAAATATAAATATACAGAGGGGATTATAAACGGAGTAAATATACTGTAAGAATATAAGAGAATAAGTAAATAGGGTCAATTTGCCTGACTTCAGTAAGATGATATAGTGAATATCAAAATTCTGCTGGTGTACTAAATTCTTTTATAAAAGAAAATAAAAGTAAAAAAATATATAGATAGTGAACTATATATCTATACACTAACACTCAGTTGTCTATTAGGTAATTTACATCACATTCTTTGTTCATTCCAAGGGGTTGGCGTGTATTTAATTTTATTATCCAGAATATTTCCTTTTTATCTAATATCGGTTGCCTATTGCCTCCTCTAATTGGAATTCTAGCTATGTCTATAATCTGAACAGACATATCTGCCAAATGTGTAAAATGTAAACCATTAAAATTAGCTGCTACTGCAGAATCCTTACAGTAATTTTTAACGTCTCTCATTTGTTCTCCAAACCTTGTTCTGACTTCACGTGAGGTTTTTCCCACGTATTGACATTTACAAATATTACAAGTCAGAACATAGATAGCGAATTTAGTTTTGCAGTTAGCATAGAAATCTATGTCATATTGTTTGTGATCCACACTAGAGGAGAATTGAGTACCTTTAATAAGATTAGGGCAAGTATTACAATCTCTACTTCCACATTTGTAAACTCCCTTTTTAGATAGCCAATCCCCTGAAGGAGTACCTTTAGTATCCAAGACCAAACTAGGAGCAAGTACCTTCCCTAATGTCTTTGGTTTTTTTGGAACATACCTGAAGTTTTTAACAAAAGGTTTAAGAATGTCATCTCCCAATAATAAATGGGAATGTTTCTTTAAGATTTTAACCACAGTATTGTAATGCATAGAGTACTCGGTGGTAAAGATTATAGTATCATTAGTGCCAAGTTCAGGCTTATCTTTGTTGTTAATGGGTTTGCTCTTATACTTTTTTTACTGCAAGTCTAGATTGTTAAAGTTTTTTTGGGTTATAGCCTCTCTTAATTAACCTCTCTTTCAATTCTAAAGACTGTGTTTCATAGATAAAGTCACTCTTCGTATTCCTACGTAGCCTGATAAACTGCCCTCTTGGTATGGCTTTTTTGACATGTTCTGGATGCTGGGATGCCGCATGCAGAATAGTGTTTCCTGCTACCGGTTTCCTAAATGTTTGAGTGACAATTTGATTATCTATGATTTTCAATGTTAAATCTAAGTAATTGATCTGCTGCCCATTTAATTCACCTGTAAATTGCAGAACCATCAAATTATCACTTAGATAGAACAGTAAATCATCCATAATGACAACTTTCTTCTCGTTTTTTAACTATCAAAAGCAAGTCATCTATGTAACAAACAAAAAGCACTACTTCATCCATCCAAGGGTTATTACTTGAAAAAATATATGTTAATTCCCACCATGAGACATAAATATTGGCAAAAGCCGGGGCAAATTTTGCCCCCATGGCGGTCCCCCTTATTTGTAAGTAGTACTCTTTGTTGAACATAAAATAATTATGCGAGAGCAAAAATTGTAAAATTTCACAAATGTAATTCCTTTCCTGGTCACTCAAGTTAGTTTCTCTCTTCAAAAAATAATCCACAGCACTTATACCTGAGTGCTGGGGTATGCTGGTATATAAAGAGACTATATCAGCAGTTATCCAACTATAATTGGACTGCCATTGGATGGTATCCAATGTCGTTAACAGATGAGATGTATCTCTTAAATAGCTAAGTTGTCTTTGTGCAATGGGTTGTAGTATAGTATCTACCCATTCCCCTAAAGGTTCCAATAAAGACCCTATGCCCGCAACGATAGGCCTGCCCAGTGGATGTTCTTTATTTTTGTGTATTTTGGGCACATGATGAAACAGGGGAGTAATAGGATGTGGATGTAAATTACCTAATAGACAACTGAGTGTTAGTGGATAGATATATAGTTCACTATCTATATATTTTTTTACCTTTATTTTCTTTTATAAAAGAATTTAGTACACCAGCAGGATTTTGATATTCTCTATATCATCTTACTGAAGTCAGGCAAATTGACCCTATTTACTTATTCTCTTATATTCTTACAGTATATTTACTCCGTTTATAATCCCCTCTGTATATTTATATTTACATTTAAATTTATAATACAGAGCATATATACTTATAGATAATTAATTTTTTCTTGTATTAATTCAGGCTGTCTTAGTTCACATCCTATTTGATGTTGGTATGATAGTGCTTGTATACATACTTTTGTAAATTGATCCCAATACATGTGTGTCAATGTTTTTAACTATCTACTGTTTTTTTAAAATTTCTTGCACATTTAGGGTTAATGTTCTTCCCTTTAAATAGGTATCACCTACCTAGTGCTTTAGCCTATGATTAAGCGCCACTAGGGGGCGCGAAACGCGTCAGGCCTTTCTTGTCACACTTTTTCCTCCCCCCCCTGTTTTTGTGTCTTGCCTTTCATGTATATTTTTAAGATAACTTTCATTAAAGTTTTTTTGTCTTTCAACTTTAATGTGCGCCCGTTTGGTTTTTGTAGTGCCTGCCACTCTCTCTTCTAATTTGTTAATAATTTTTTATTAGTGTTGGTGATGTCGAGAGCGGCAGATTTGGGGTTAATAATTTTATTTAATAGTCGCAATGTGGGTGGGCGGCAGATTAGGAGTTAACAGCTTTAATATAGTGTTTGTGATGCGGGAGGATGGGGGTTTAGAGGTTAATAGGTAGTTTATTGGTGTTAGTGTACTTTGTAACACTTTAGTTATTAGTTTTGTGAAACATTTTTGTGGTGCAAAACTCATAACTACTGCTCTCAGATGGCGATATGGATTGTGTCAGTAAAGAGCATAATGCAATCTTTTTAGCCTCACCGCACAACCTGTAATACCGGCTCTATGAAAATCCCAGGCAAAAATGTAATTTCTTTGAGTGCTGGATGGACGTTGCATTACAGGCTAGAATGCTTGCAGTATAGCTATACCAACACGACTCGCAATAGCTGTGTTACTGCTTTTACTCTGAAATGGCCATTTTTTAAGCGTTAAAAGCCGTAACATAAAACTCGTAATCTAAGTGATTGTTATTTAAGAAGAGCTGATCGGGGAACACCAACCAATTGCACGACTGAAGAGGCTGTCAATTACTGAGAGTGAGCGAGCTCTCTGTGATTTTCCTTCGCCACCTCAGAGGTGGTGTAGGGTGTAAGAAGCAGCAATCCAATGACTGCTGCTTCTTACATTGCAGGAAGCAGGCTCGCATAAGCGAACCTGCCCATCATGGGCTCAGGAGCAGCTCTTGCTGCTTTGCACATGGAGTCCATCGTTTCATCCACACTAAAAGCATTTTGAAGACTAAGGGCTCGTCTGAAACAGAAGTTAAGCAGCTCTTATAAGAACTTTTAGGTTGCGGCTTGAAATCATCCCCATATGATATATATAGCGAATTATGTCAGCTCGACATTTAATAAATTTGCCCCATGTGTCATTATTCACAGTGAAGTGGTTAATGTGGTGTTAAATTCTAATACTTTAGAAATACTTATTAAGACTTATGACTGTTAGATCATTCCCCATAAGTGTAGAAAAATAAATTTGCTAAGCTTTTAATTTATAGTAAATGTAATTAGGAATTTATATTGTTTTAGACGTGTTTTTCTGATAAAAAAAATAAACATGCATATTCAATTACCCTATAGTCATATGTATAATTTATTTTTAGCTTAGTATTTATGTAGCTGTTCCAGTTTCTCAGTAGAGATTTTATTAATGTGCCTATAGCTTAGGGCAAAAAGTTAAAATGCTAGTAAATTAGCATGCATAATTAACAGAAATCTTTTATTTCTTGGTGGTTTAGAATAATATGTTTTGATACATAAAACACAGGATTAACAATGGAGTTTGAGAAGGATACTAGGGATACTGACCCTCAACAAACACAAAGGGCTCCATATTATTAAAAATATTATATTAAAAGCCGATTGCACAAAGTTTGCTCCTGGTAACCTGTTCGCCTGGTATTGAATTGCAAAAACAGCTGCTCGTGCAATTTCACTTTAACTAGCTTGCACAAGCCTGAAACACTGAGGTCCTGAAATATGGGGCCCAAAGTAGTTTTGCTCAGTCTACCATATCTGGAAGTATTCTCCAGACTTTATACTTTATACTTTAAAGTGACACTCAAGTCAAAATTAAACTTTCAATATTCAGATAGAGCAGGTGATTTTAAACAACTTTTGAATTTACTTCCATTAACAAAATGTGCACAGTCTTTTTATATTTACACTTTTTGAGTCACCAGCTCCTACTGATCATGTGCAAGAATTCACAGAATATACGTATATGCATTTGTGATTGGCTGATGGTTGTCATACGATATAGGGGGAGTGGAAATAGACATAACTTTGAAATTTGTCAAAAAAAATCTACAGACATGAGAGGGTCAATTTAACAAATGCCGGGCGTACATGATTTGCTGTAGCGCCTAACATCGCTAAATGCTGACAGCATACTCTGTCTGCATTTAACATTGCACAAGCATTTCTTGTGAAATGCTTGTGCATTGCCACCCCCTGCACATTTGCGGCCGCTAGCAGGGGTGTCAATTATCCCAATTGTATTGGATTGCAGTCCGCCACCACAAGTTAAGGAACTGCGGTTTTACGACCGCTGCTTCTTAACTTAAGTTTTAGGCGTACCTGACACTTCAGAGGTAGAAAGCAGCAGCTGCTGCTTGTTAAATCTACCCCTAAGTGCTCTTGCATTGTCTTTTAAGCATGCATTTGTTGATTATGCAAATCTACTGTATTTGCAGGTCCTTTAATATTACACATCTTAATAGCGACTGCTATGTTTGAATGCAGGTTTTTCCTGGGTTTTTTTTTTCCAGGTTTTTTAACCATAACATTTTTTTCACATGTTAAATTAATAAATGTATATAATTTGAATTAATCTTATAATTAACATGTAAATGACCAATGGCAATTATTAATGAACATTTAGATGATTGTATATAATTTGTGTACAAGACTCATATTTTAGAAGTGGGATGTAAATAATATGTTTAGCTTTTTCTCAACAAAAAACTGTGCTTTTTTACAGGTGAGCCTAGTTTGTATAAGAGCTAAAAACAATGAAAAATGACATGCAAACATCCAATAAATGTAACAGTAAAACAGGACCAAGGTGTAGAACTTGAAAAGTCCAAGAATTATGTAAAATGCTGCTTCAAGGGTATTTCCTCTTATTTATTAAATACTGGTTCCATTTCAAGTTATAAGAGTTATTATTAATTCACCAGAAATGCATCTGAAAACATCATAACAAATTCTACACCTTGGTCCTGTTTTACTGTTACATTTATTGGATGTTTGCATGTAATTTTTCATTGTTTTTAACTCTTACACATACTAGGTTCACCTGTAAATAAGCACAGTTTAAGAATTATTAATTCACCAGAAATGCATTTGAAAACATCATAACAAATAGTGTATTACAGAGTTTTCAAGGGGATTGCAATTAGTTTGAATCCACGCATTGCCAAAATCAGATAAAGGGAACATTAATTAAGCTGTGGAAGCATCTTCGGATCCTCATTGTTTGATGCTCGTGTAGTGAAAGAGTTAAATCATCCTGATTAGATTGGGATGATAGGCTGTGCATGAGTAGGGGGCAACATTGCGGGAGCAGCAACTTGTGTAATGATTAATGTGGGCAGCATCCCGCTCACCACAATGCCAGGCAGATAAGGTTTCTGAGAGGAAACCTTGGGGCTGAATTATCAAGCCCCAAATGGAGTTTGAAGCCCCTGTTTCTGCTGCTCCATAACGAGTCCGCTGCCTCTGAGGCTGCGGTCTTCAATCCTATACGATCAGGCTGATTGACACCCCCTGCTAGCGGCCGCGAATCTGCAGGGGGTGGCATTGCACAAGCAGTTCACAAGAACTGCTTGTCTAATGATAAATGCCGACAGCGTATGCTGTCGGCATTTATCGATGTTCAGCGGACATGATATGCTACATCGTATCATGTCCGCTCGCACTTTGATAAATTGACCCCCTTGTCTGTATAGAAAGTGATAAATGGAGCCAAAAGCTAAGAATTATATAAAACATACTATAAATACATTTATAAAAAACATACTATAAAATAAATAAATAAAAAATAATATATATATGACTTTTGTGAATAAAAAAATGACTGGATCTCCTTTCAAATCCTTTTGAATCCACTAGGAAATCATACACCAAAGTTAAAATTATTATCTTATTATTATTTTATCTACATAGTTTTTTATATAAACAATATATGTAAAGTGACTATATAGATGCAGTGTTAAGTTAGTGTAACTTTAAAAAGTAAAGGAAAATTAATTTGGACAAAATATCACACACTCGTATTTTTTCACTAAAAGAATATAAAAGCATAGGAAGCTAAAGAATAGCAGTGTATAAGTCTTTCTGAATGCCTTACTTAAATACAAAGCACACACATTTTCTGTCATATGTCTTTGTTGTTACTGTCAGGTCTGTCAAATGACACATTAGACCTCTTTCGTTTGGTGTAAAATAAGTATATTACTCTTTCTACCTTTTTGTACAAATGTCTGTGTTGTTTTTACCAATCATACTGTGCAGAAAAAAAGGCCTGGCTGAGTGATAAGATTTATCTGACAGTGGTAAGACAACATAATAATGTCTTAATATCTAAACATTTATATAACAAAATTCTATAAATGAGAACAACTAACACAAAATTATTACTCTAATACATTAGATTAGATAAATATTATATAACTGTTGATTATTTGAGAACACTATACATAAACTACTATACAATAATTCCAGTACAAATATTTGTAATAATTCATAGGAAAAGAAAAACACACAATTATTAACCAGAGTGTAGAAAAGGCCATACGATTTGTTCACAAAATCCCACACAGGGCCGGATTGGCCTACTAGGATACTAGGAGATTTCCCGGTGGGCTGGAAAGCTACAATTTAAAAATTATTAAAATAATTCCTTTTTCCATGTAAAGGTAAGAGTGTCTGCTGAGATGAGAAGGGATGATGAATACTTACTGGGACAGATTACAGGTGGAGTGGTATTTAACGCTCCCGCTCACATGCTAACTCCGCTAGAAGGGGGTGTCAATCAGCCCGATCATATAGGATCGGATGGATTGCAGACCGCAGCCTCAGAGGCAGCAGATCAGATATGAAGCAGCAGTCTATAGAGAGCTGCCTCATAACTGCTGTTGAAACAGGGGCATCAAGCTCCATTCGGAGCTTGATAATTCGGCCCCCTGGACTCATTGCTGGCCAGTTTAGTACTCTCCAGTGCTTTGCCTTAAACCATTTCTGGGTGCTTTTTGACGTTTCATTTGGGTCATTATCCTGCTGAATGACCCATGACCTCTGACGGACACCCAACTTTCTGACACTGGGCCCTACATTGCACCATAGAATTCTTTGGAATTCTTCAGATTTCATAATGTCTTGCACGCAGTCAAGACATCAGTGCCTGAAGAAGCAAAGCAACCCCAAAACATCAGTAAACCTCCACCATGTTTGACTGTAGGGACTGTATTCTTTTCTTTAAAAGCCTAATTTCTTTTTCTGAAAACAGTAGAATTTATGGGCTTTACCAAAAAGCTGTAATTCTGTTTTGTCTGTCCACAGCAAATTCTCAGAAAAGGATTTTGGCTTCCTCAGGTAAGTTTTGGCAAACTCCAATCTGGCTTTTTTATGTTTCTGTGTCAGCAATGTGGTCCTCCTGGGTCTCCTACCATAGCATCCCTTTTCACTCAGATGGTGATGTATAATGCTAGCTAACACATTTGTACCCTGTGCCTGAAGGTCAGCTTGAATTTGTCTGGAAGTTGATTGAAGTTCTTTATCCACCATTCGAACAATCCTTCATAGTAATCTTTAATCAATTTTTCTCTTTTGTCCACGTCCAGGGAGATTAGCTACAGTGCCATGGGCTGTAAACTTCTTGACAATGTTGCGCACAAAGGACACAGGAACATTACGATCTCTGGAGATGGACTTGTAACCTTGAGATTGTCCATACTTTTCCACAATGTTTGTTCTTTAATCCTCAGACAATTCTTTGCAACTCTGGGGCATATTTATGATTGTGCGAGCGGACATGATCCGATATAGCGGATCATGTCCACTGCACATCGATAAATGCTGACAGCATACGCTCTTGGCATTTATCATTGCACCAGCAGTTCTTGTGAACTGCTGGTGCAATACCGCCCCCTGCAGATTCACGGCCAATTGGCCGCTAGAAGGGAATTGTCAATCGACCCGATTGTATTCAATCGGGTTGATTTCTGATAATTTCTTTCTGCCACCTCAGAGAAGGTGGACAGGTTATGGAGCCGCAGTCTTTAGCCTTCGTCTTCATAACTTCTGTTTCCAGCGAGACTTCAGGCTCGCCGGAAACATGGGGCATCAAGCTCCATATGGAGCTTGATAAATATGCCCCTCTGTCTCTTCTCAATGCTCAGTGTGGAACACAGAGACACACAACAGAAAGATTGAGTACATTTTTCACAATTTTAACTTTTTGTCGGTGTGATTTCAATAGTTCAGCACCTTTTAATTAATACAGGTGAGTTTAATTACAAATTACAGGAGCATCACAAACTTGGAATGCAATTATTTCTTACAATTTTTAGAATAATTTTGTCCAGTCCATATTTGGGCCTCTAGTTATTAAGGTCTGGCGGACCTGATCCAACACTACGGATCAGGTCCGCCAGAACTCGCTGAATACGGCGAGCAATATGCCTCGCCGTATTCAGCATTGCACCAGCAGCTCACAAGAGCTGCTGGTGCAACGCCGCCCCCTGCAGACTCGCAGCCAATAGGCCGCCAGCAGAGGGGTGTCAATCAACCCGATCGTACTCGATCGGGTTGATTTCCGGCGATGTCTGTCCGCCTGCTCAGAGCAGGTGGACAGGTTATGGAGCAGCGGTCTTTGTGAGCGGTGCTTCATAACTGCTGTTTCTGGCGAGCCTGAAGACTCGCCAGAAACAGGGACCACCAAGATCCTTACGGAGCTTGATAACTAGAGGCCATGGAGTTTTGTGTAGAATGTGTCAGATTTGGTTTCTTTTTCTCCACTTTTTTGTGTCATACCAATAAAAACAAATTAAATAAACATGAGAATGCCTAAACATTTGTAATTGCAACAATTTTCTGGGCAAAGTGGTGCATTATCCAACAGAAATGCAGGGGTGCCAATATTTTTGGTCATGACTATATATATATATATATATATATATATATATATATATATATATATATATATATATATATATATTTAGAGAGAGAGAGAGAGAGAGAGAGAGAGAGAGAGAGAGAGGAATATTTCTTTAAAAATACTTAGAACATATTCTGCTATGTGCAGAACAATGGAATGTGAAAAAATACACAGTATAACACTATTAAAAATGAATATTGCATTAATATGTTTTCATCTACTTGACTGCAAAGGGCTACAATGCACTTATATAGATGTATAAATATCTATTTATGTGTTTATATGTGTATATATGTCTGTAAATACATAAATAAACATATAAATACATAAATACATATGCAATATTTTTTATTCTGCTATGTTCAGAATATTGGATTATGAAATATGCAATATTATCTTATATTGCACTTTTAAATAACCATAATTATGTTTGCGTGACTTGTGAGGGGAATGTGATTTTGCATTTGTGACTTTTCAAACTCTATTGTTGCTGCGATTTTGCTAATGCGAGAGTGCAATCTTTTTACTTTCAACTCGTAATATGAGCGCAATTTTTTTTTTTATTATTTCTTAAATTGTGCCTAAAATTTCATAGAGATCCAGTGAAAAAAAGTAAAATATACTAACCTGTCCTTTTTGAAAAACTCTGGGAAAGGAAGAATGTTTCAGTTTTCTTTTGTAAGTATCTCCAGTTTCTCCAAATATTGTAATAAAGACATCTGCATCAGTCTGTGATGCAGGAAAGTGACCAGTCTTGACGTAAACGAAATATAAAATATCTAAATTGGAATTAAACAAGACAATCAATTAGAAAATACAAACTAATTTATAGAATGTGGTTGATTATGTTATAAAAAATATTCGGCTAGATTCCGAGTTTTGTGGTAAGAGCTGCTCGGTAATAACTTGCAAGTTATTGCACCGCTAACTTCCCTACAGCGCTGGTATTACAGGTTTACAAAAACCCGGCATTAAAATACAAGAAGTGAGCGTAAAGCAAAATTGAGCTCCATACCACACTCCAATACCAGCGCTGCTGAAAGCTGCGGTGAGATGGTTTTACATGCTCGTGCACGATTTCCCCATAGAGATCAATGGGGAGAGCCGGCTGAAAAAAGTCTAACACCTGCAAAAAAGCAGCGTAAAGCTCCGTAACGCAGCCCCATTGATTCCTATGGGGAAACTAAATTTATGTTTACACCTAACACCCTAACATGAACCCCGAGTCTAAACACCCCTAATCTTACACTTATTAACCCCTAATCTGCTGCCCCCGACATCTACATTATACTTATTAACCCCTAATCTGCTGCTCCGGAAATCGCCGCCACTATAATAAACATATTAACCCCTAAACCACCGCACTCCCGCATCACAAACACTAGTTAAATATTATTAACCCCTAAACCACCACACTCCCGCATCACAAACACTAGTTAAATATTATTAACCTCTAATCTGCCGCCCCTAACATCGCCGCCACTTACCTACATTTATTAACCCCTAATCTGCCACCCCCAACGTCACCGCCACTATACTAAATTTATTAACCCATAAACCTAAATCTAACCCTAACACCCCCTAACTTAAATATAATTAAAATAAATCTAAATAAAACCTACTATCATTACCTAAATAATTCCTATTTAAAACTAAATACTTACCTATAAAAGAAACCCTAAGCTAGCAACAATATAATTAATAAATACATTGTAGCTATCTTAGGTTTTATTTTTATTTTTTATTTCACAGGCAAGTTTGTATTTATTTTAACTAGGTAGACTAGTTAGTAAATAGTTATTAACTATTTACTAGCTACCTAGCTAAAATAAATACAAATTTACATGTAAAATAAAACCTGATTGGAACAGCCAATAGAATGTGAGCTCAATCCTATTGGCTGATTGGATCAGCCAATAGGATTGAAGTTCAATCCTATTGGTTGATTGCATCAGCCAATAGGATTTTCCCTTGTAAGGTGTATCTAGTCCACGGATCATCCATTACTGGTGGGATATTCTCCTTCCCAACAGGAAGCTGCAAGAGGATCACCCACAGCAGAGCTGTCTATATAGCTCCTCCCCTAACTGCCACTACAAGTCATTCTCTTGCAGCTCTCGACAAAAAAGGAAGTAGCTAGAGAGATGTGGTGTTTATTTAGTTTATCTTCAATCAAAAGTTTGTTATTTTCAAATGGTACCGGAGTTGTACTGTTTTAGCCTCAGGCAGAAAGTTGAAGAAGAGTCTGCCTGTGGTTTTTGATGATCTTAGCAGGTTGTAACTAAGATCCATTGCTGTTCTCACATATAACTGAAGAGATGAGGTAACTGCAGCTGGGGGAATGGCGTGCAGGGTCTCCTGCTATGAGGTATGTGCAGTTTAAATTTTTCTAGAGAAATGAATATGCTAGAAAATGCTGTTAATACCGGATTTATGTAAGGTAAACCTGATTACAGTGATTTAATAACGACTAGTATCATGCTTGCTGTAAAAGGTAATATTCTTATTACTTTCTCACATTACTGAAAATAAGATAACATTTGCTGGAAGTGTTTAAACTTTTTTTTCTACATATTGGTGATAAAACTTTATTGGGGCCCAGTTTTTTCCACATGGCTTGCTAGATTTTGCCTAGGGATAGTTTTTTATGGCCCTCTCACTGTGAGTACAGGTTGGGAGGGGCCTAATTTCAGGCCTAAATCGTGCAGTAGTTTTTGCAGCTTGAGACTTCCAGCTTCCCTGAAGGAGTCCCCTGAACACTTAGGACCTCTACAAAGGGTTTTTGTGCCTTCAAAAGTCGTTGTATGGGCAGGTAGGGCAGTTTGTTGTGACTGTTAAAAAACGTTTATATCATTTTTTTGATCCGGTTTTGAAACTAAGGGGTTAATCATCCATTTGCAAGTGGGTGCAATGCTCTGTTAGTCTATTATACACACTGTAAAAATTTCATAAGATTTATTGCTTTTTATCACTATTTTTCAATTTCTGACAAAATTTGTTTCTCTTAAAGGCACAGTACCGTTTTTATTTTTTGCTTGTTTACATTTATCAAAGTGTTTTCCAAGCTTGCTGGTCTCATTGCTAGTCTGTTTAAACATGTCTGACATAGAGGAAACTCCTTGTTTAGAAGCCATTGTGGAACCCCCTCTTAGAATGTGTATCAAATGTACTGATTTTACTTTAAGTTATAAAGATCATATTCTGTCTTTAAAAGATTTATCACCAGAGGAAATTGACAAGGGGGAAGTTATGCCGACTAACTCGCCCCACGTGTCAGAACCTTTGACTCCCGCTCAAGGGACTCCCGCTCAAGTGGCGCCAAGTACATCTAGTGCGCCCATGGCGTTTCCTTTACAAGACATGGCGGCAGTTATGGATCATACCCTTACAGCGGTATTGTCCAAACTACCAGGGTTACAAGGAAAGCGAGACAGCTCTGGGACTAGAAAAAATACAGAGCTCTCTGACGCTTTAGTAGCTATGTCTGATACCCCCTCACAATATGCAGAAGCTGAGGCAGGAGAGCTTCTTTCTGTGGGTGATTTTTCTGACTCAGGGAAGATGCTTCAACCTGATTCTGATATGTCTACATTTAAATTTAAGCTTGAACACCTCCGCGTGTTGCTCAGGGAGGTTTTAGCTACTCTGGATGACTGTGACACCATTATAGTGCCAGAGAAATTGTGTAGATTGTATAAATACTATGCAGTGCCTGTTTACACTGATGTTTTTCCAATACCTAAAAGGTATTCAGAAATTATTACTAAGGAATAGGATAGACCAGGTGTACCGTTCTCTCCCCCTCCTATTTTTAAGAAAATGTTTCCAATAGATGCCGCTACACGGGACTTATGGCAAATGGTCCCTAAGGTGGAGGGAGCAGTTTCTACCCTAGCTAAGCATACAACTATTCCCGTCGAGGACAGTTGTGCGTTCCTAGATCCAATGGATAAAAAGTTAGAGGGTTACCTTAAGAAAATGTTTATTCAACAAGGTTTTATTCTCCAGCCTCTTGCATGCATTGCCCCAGTCACTGCTGCTGCGGCCTTCTGGTTTGAGTCTCTGGAAGAGGCTTTACAGGTAGAAACTCCATTGGATGATATACTTGACAAGCTTAAAGCGCTTAAGCTAGCCAATTCATTTTTTTCTGACGCCGTTGTTCATTTAACCAAACTAACGGCTAAGAACTCAGGTTTTGCTATACAGGCACGTAGGGCGCTATGGCTTAAATCCTGGTCAGCTGACGTTGCTCCAAAGTCTAAGCTTCTCAACATTCCCTTCAAGGGGCAGACCCTATTCGGGCCTGGACTGAAGGAGATCATTTCTGATATTACTGGAGGAAAAGGTCATGCCCTCAGGATAGGTCTAATAAATTAAGGACCAAACAAACTAATTTTCGTGCCTTTCCAAACTTTAAGACGAGCGCGGCATCAACTCCCTCTAATGCAAAACAAGAGGGAAATTTTGCCCAGTCCAAGCCGGTCTGGAGACCTAACCAGGCCTGGAACAAAGGTAAGCAGGCCAAGAAGCCTGCTGCTGCCTCTAAGACAGCATGAAAGATCAGCCTCCGATCCGGTAACGGATCTAGTAGGGGGCAGACTTTCTCTCTTCACCCAGGCTTGGGCAAGAGATGTCCAGGATCCCTGGGCATTGGAAATTGTGTCCCAGGGATATCTTCTGGACTTCAAAGCTTCTTCCCCAAAAGGAAGATTTAACCTCTCACAATTATCTGCAGACCAGATAAAGAGAAAGGCATTCTTACATTGTGTTCAAGACCTCCTAGTTATGGGAGTGATCCACCCAGTTCCAAAGGGGGAACAGGGGCAAGGCTTCTATTCAAATCTCTTTGTGGTTCCCACCTTCAGACCAATCTTAGATCTCAAGATCCTAAACAAATTTCTCAGGGTCCCATCTTTCAAGATGGAGACTATTCGAACCATCCTACCTATGATCCAGGAGGGCCAATACATGACTACCGTGGACTTAAAGGATGCTTATCTTCACATTCCGATACACAAAGATCATCATCGGTTTATCAGGTTCGCCTTCCTAGACAGGCATTACCACTTTGTGGCTCTTCCCTTTGGGTTAGCTACGGCACCAAGAATCTTTATGAAGGTTCTGGGGTCACTTGTGGCTGTCCTAAGGCCGCGGGGCATAACAGTAGCCCCTTACTTAGACGACATTCTGATACAGGCATCAAATTTGCAAATTGCCAAGTCCCATACGGACATTGTTCTGGCATTCCTGAGGTCTCATGAGTTGAAAGTGAACGAAAAGAAGAGTTCTCTATCCCCTCTCACAAGAGTTTCCTTCCTGGGAACTCTGATAGATTCTGTAGAAATTAGGATTTACCTGACAGAGAACAGGTTGTCAAAACTTCTAAATTCCTGCCGTGTTCTTTATTATACTTCTCGCCCTTCGGTGGCTCAGTGTATGGAAGTAATCGGCTTAATGGTAGCGGCAATGGACATAGTTCCGTTTGCCCGCCTACATCTCAGACCGCTGCAACTCTGCATGCTCAGTCAGTGGAATGGGGATTACACAGATTTGTCCCCTCTACTAAATCTGGATCAAGAGACCAGGGATTCTCTTCTCTGGTGGCTATCTCGGGTCCATCTGTCCAAAGGTATGACCTTCCGCAGGCCAGATTGGACAATAGTAACAACAGATGCCAGCCTTTTGGACTGGGATGCAGTCTGGAACTCTCTGAAGGCTCAGGGGTCGTGGACTCAGGAGGAGGCACTCCTTCCAATAAACATTCTGGAACTAAGAGCGATATTCAATGCTCTTCAGGTTTCAAAGATAATTCAATGGGCAGAGATTCACTCTTGCCATCTATCAGCTATCCAAATCCCAGGATTAGAGAACTGGGAGGCAGATTTTCTAAGTCTTCAGACTTTTCATCTGGGGGAGTGGGAGCTCCATCCGGAGGTGTTTGCACAGTTGATTCAACGTTGGGGCAAACCAGAACTGGATCTCATGGCGTCTCGCTAGAACGCCAAGCTTCCTTGTTACGGATCTAGGTCCAGGGATCCCAAGGCAGCACTGATAGATGCTCTAGCAGCGCCTTGATCCTTCAACCTGGCTTATGTGTTTCCACCGTTTCCTCTGCTCCCTCGTCTGATTGCCAAGATCAAACAGGAGAGAGCATCGGTAATTTTGATAGCACCTGCGTGGCCACCGAGGACTTGGTATGCAGATCTGGTGGACATGTCATCCTTTCCACCATGGACTCTGTCTCTGAGGCAGGACCTTCTACTTCAGGGTCCTTTCAACCATCCAAATCTAATTTCTCTGCGGCTGACTGCTTGGAGATTGAACGCTTGATTTTATCAAAGCGTGGTTTCTCCGATTAGGTCATTGATACCTTAATACAGGCGCGAAAGCCTGTCACCAGGAAAATCTATCATACGATATGGTGTAAATATCTTCATTGGTGTGAATCCAAGGGTTACTCATGGAGTAAAGTCAGGATTCCTAGGATATTATCTTTTCTCCAAGAAGGATTGGAGAAGGGTTTGTCAGCTAGTTCCTTAAAAGGACAGATTTCTGCTCTGTCTATTCTTTTGCACAAACGTCTGGCTAAGGTTCCAGACGTGCAGGCGTTTTGTCAGGTTTTAGTCAGAATCAAGCCTGTGTTTAAACCTGTTGCTCCGCCTTGGAGTTTAAATTTAGTTCTTAAGGTTCTTCAAGGGGTTCCATTTGAACCTTTGCATTCCATAGATATTAAGCTCTTATCCTGGAAGATTCTGTTTTTAGTAGCTATCTCCTTGGCTCGAAGAGTTTCGGAGTTATCTGCTTTACAATGTGATTCACTTTATCTCATTTTTCATGCAGATAAGGTAGTGTTACGTACCAAACCTGTTTTTTTAACTAAGGTGGTATCTAATAAAAATATCAATCAGGAGATTGTTGTACCGTCACTGTGTCCTAATCCTTCTTCAAAGAAGGAACGTCTTTTACACAATCTTGACATGGTTCATGCTTTAAAGTTTTATTTACAAGCTACTAAAGATTTTCGTCAAACATCTGCATTGTTTGTTGTCTACTCTGGACAGAGAGAGGCCAAAAGGCTTCGGCAACCTCTCTTTCTTTTTGGCTAAGGAGTATAATACGCTTAGCTTATGAGACTGCTGGCCAGCAGCCTCCTGAAAGGATTACAGCTCATTCTACTAGAGCGGTAGCTTCCACATGGGCTTTTAAAAATGAGGCTTCTGTTGAACAGATATGTAAGGCGGCGACTTGGTCCTCGCTTCATACTTTTTCAAAGTTCTATAAATTTGATACTTTTACTTCTTCGGAGGCTATTTTTGGGAGAAAGGTCTTGCAGGCAGTGGTGCCTTCCATTTAAGCACCTGCCTTGTCCCTCCCTTCATCCGTGTCCTATAGCTTTGGTATTGGTATCCCACAAGTAATGGATGATCCGTGGACTGGATACACCTTACAAGAGAAAACATAATTTATGCTTACCTGATAAATTTATTTCTCTTGTGGTGTATCCAGTCCACGACCCGCCCTGTCATTTTAAGGCAGGTGTTTTTTATTTTTAAACTACAGTCACCACTGCACCCTATAGTTTCTCCTTTCTCTTGCTTGTCTTTGGTCAAATGACTGGTAGTGGCAGTTAGGGGAGGAGCTATATAGACAGCTCTGCTGTGGGTGATCCTCTTGCAGCTTCCTGTTGGGAAGGAGAATATCCCACAAGTAAAGGATGATCTGTAGACTGTATACACCACAAGAGAAATAAATTTATCAGGTAAGCATAAAACAGAATTTATGCTTACCTGATAAATTACTTTCACCAACGGTGTGTCCGGTCCACGGCGTCATCCATTACTTGTGGGAATATTCTCTTCCCCAAGTAATGGATGACGCCGTGGACCGGACACACCAATGTTGGAGAAAACAGAATTTATGCTTACCTGATCAATTACTTTCTTCAACGGTGTGTCCGGTCCACGGCGTCATCCATTACTTGGGGAAGAGAATATTCCCACAAGTAATGGATGACGCCGTGGACCAGACACACCAATGTTGGAGAAATTATGTTTTTTCACCTTTAATTCCGATTGGATGATAGTATTCTATCAGCCAATCGGAATTCAAGGGACGCCATCTTGGATAACATCATTTAAAGGAAGCTTCATTCGGGAAGAAGACTTTGATTGAAGAGGTTGCTCCGCGCCAGATGTTTTGAAGATGTATCCGCTCCGCTCTGGATGGATGAAGATAGAAGATACCGTCTGTATGAAGACTTCTGCCTGTCTGGAGGACCAATTCTGCCAGCTTGGATGAAGTCTTCTCCCGGCTTCGTTGAGGACTTCTTGCCGCTTGGATGAAGACTTCTCCCGGCTTCGTTGAGGATGGATGTCCGGTCTTCAAAACTGTAAGTGGATCTTCGGGGGTTAGTGTTAGTTTTTTTTAAGGTTTTATTGGGTGGCTTTTATTTTTAGGTTAGGGTTTGGGCAGAAAAAGAGCTAAATTCCCTTTTAAGGGAAATGCCCATCCAAATGCCCTTTTCAGGGCAATGGGGGGCTTAGATTTTTTTAGTTAGGATTTTATTTGGGGGGTTGGTTGTGTGGGTGGTGGGTTTTACTGTTGGGGGGGGTTGTTTGTGTTTTTTTTTTACAGGTAAAAGAGCTGATTTCTTTGGGGCAATGCCCCGCAAAAGGCCCTTTTAAGGGCTATGGGTAGTTTAGTTTAGGCTAGGGGTTTTTTATTTTGGGGAGGGGCTTTTTTATTTTGATAGGGCTTTTAGATTAGGCATAATTAGTTTAATATCTGATAATTTATTTTTTATTTTGTGTAATTTAGTGTTTTTTTTTGTAATTTAGGTAATTGTATTTAATTTATGTAATTTATTTAATTGTTGTGTAATGTTAGGTGTTAGTGTAACTCAGGTTAGGTTTTATTTTACAGGTACATTTGTATTTATTTTAGCTAGGCAGTTAGTAAATATTTAATAACTTTTAGTAGCTATTCTACCTAGTTAAAATAAATACAAACTTGCCTGTAAAATAAAAAAACCCTAAGCTAGCTACAATGTAACTATTAGTTATATTGTAGCTAGCTTAGGGTTTATTTTATAGGTATTTAGTTTTAAATAGGAATTATTTAGTTAATTATAGGAATTTTTATTTAGATTTATTTGAATTATATTTAAGTTAGTGGGTGTTAGGGTTAGACTTAGGTTTAGGGGTTAATAAATTTAGTATAGTGGCGACGACGTTGGGGGCGGCACATTAGGGGTTAATAAATGTAGGTAGGTGGCGGCAATGTTAGGGGCGGCAAATTAGGGGTTAATAATATTTAACTAGTGTTTGCAATGTGGGAGTACGGCGGTTTAGGGGTTAATATGATTATTATAGTGGCGGCGACGTTGGGGGCGGCATATTAGGTGCAAGTTAGCACCGCACCCCTCTTACCGCAAAACTCTTAATCTAGCCGATAGTCTTTTTTTATTTTGTGTAATTGGGGTTAATTTAGGGGTTGTTAGGTTAGGGGGCTTAGTGATTAGATTAATACTTTGTGTTGTGGGGGATTGGTGGTTTAGGGGTTAATAGGTTAAATAGGTACTTTGCGTAGTGGGGGGGGTGGCAGATTAGGGGTTAATAACTTTATTAGATACTTTGCGATATGGGGGTTGGTGGATTAGGGATTAATACATTTATTAGATACTTTGCGATGTGAGGTTTGGTGGATTAGGGGTTAATAGTTTAAATAGGTAGTAGATTGTGTTATGGGGGTGGCGGTTTAGAGGTTAATACATTTTATTATTAGTTGCGATGGGGGATGGCGGTTTAGAGGTTAATACATTTTATTATTAGTTGCAATGTGGGGGGGGGGGTGGCGGTTTAGAAGTTAATACAACTTACATTTTTACATTTTTGGGGGGGCATGGCGGATATAGGGGTTTTGATGTGTCGGGTTTATTTTTGGGACGTGGGTTAGATTTCAATGGGAACTAGGCATCAAAAAGCTCCTTTTTCCTTTTGTATACCTAGTTGAGCTGGGTGTAATTTTTGTTAATGTATTGACAGCCTCCAACAGTGTATTAATGGTTTGTGCGGTTATTGGAAATCTGGTATAGTTTATAGATTAGCGGCTTTTTATACTTTCTATGGGATGGGAAAAAGTTTTGGGCAGCTGGAGTCCGTTTGCTGAAAACAAGGTATAACGGGCCATTGGAATCGGTCGATGAATGAAATTGCTTCCGACAGCATATTTATCATTTTGCAAGCACACGCAAACCTAATTACGGCTCAATAGAAATGAACCCTCAGTAAAGTAATACATGTAAAAATATATGTAAAAATATATAATAAAAGTTGTATTATTATTATATATAAACATGTATAAAAAGCTTTATAATAATCATAATAATAATAACATTATATCTAAACTTGAACGTTTTTTTAATATATCTTTATTTATTAAAGATTTTAATAGAAAATAAACAGCAGAGTGCAATACAGAAAAATTGAAGATTTATAACAGAAACACATTTGTAACTGTTGCGTGCAATTAAAAAGGGGTTTATCTTAGCACAGTTCTGGCAAAGAATTTCCATACCTTTCTCTCCCAACTCCAAACAGATCTGTGCTCCAGAAGATATGTTGAAATCTCCTGGTTTGGGAGAATAGCCGCACTCAAGATGATGCAGCTCCCCAAGTTAACCTACTTCTTTCGTTGCCTGCCAATAAAAGTCCCACTCTCACTGCTCAACAATCTCCAAGCGGTAATTAACCGGTACATTTGGAATGGGAAGAGGCCTCGCATTGTAGCTTCCTTGCTACAACTCCCAGTCTTGGGTGGTGGCCTAGGTCTTCCGAATATAAGGCTTTACTACGAGGCCACCCTCTTATCCCATATGTCAGAATGGAAAACAAAAAAGGCCATTCCCCGCTGGCTAGAACTAGCCTCCATACCGGCCCATCTAACGTAGATGGATCTTATTTGGATCCCCTCTCACTGTGCCTCGGAATTTCCAATTCACAACAAAATCATCCTGCACTGCAGGAACTCCTGGTCACACCTTCGCCACCACAATCTGGTCTCCCCGCATCCATCGCCATACCACTCAATGTCAGGCCTTCTGCTAGGGCTCCCATTCACGGGGCTGGCAATGCGCCGGGCCCTCTCCACTCTTAAAATCACAGACTTACTCTCAGGAGGTAAACAAGCCCCTGAAGTCCTAGCCCATAGCCATGATATTAAACCCAAATTTAGATTTGATCTACTAAGGCTCTCCTCCATACTAAAGTCATGGGGTTTCCTGGATGCCCCTTCTAGACCGCTGACACCATGGAAGAGTCGACTATCTACAGACTCTCAGCACATCTCCCCTTGTCCTCCCATTATCAAATTCTCCTTGATGCTGCAAAGCTCACTAAAACTAGGCAAATGGGGGACTGGGAGAGAGATTGGGGGGTGGATTTACCAATAGAGGTTTGGTCGGAAGCAATCCAACATACTAATCATCCATTCATTGCATAATACTCTTTGAGCTGTTCTAAAGCTGCTGACTAGATGGCATTACGTTCCTTCAAAGCTACACAAAATGTTTCCAGGCAGCTCCCCCCTCTGTTGGAGAGGCTGCCAACAGGTAGGCGACCCCCAACATATTTGGCTGGCCTGCCCCATCATTGCCCCCTTGTGGTGCAAACTGGAGGTTCTGTGCCGCCACCTGGGACTGGTTGCGTCCCTGCCCCCGGAGATGGCCCTAGTTTATGCCGGACTACGGCCTCTCCCCGCACCAAACTGCATTCTTCTGATAACAATCACGATTGCTGCAAAACTATTAATTGCTAGAAACTGGAAGAAACCTGATTGCCCCAATTGGCAGGCCTTGATCCAACTCATTTCCTACTTTCGGTCTATGGAAAGCTATGTATATAGCTCCCGCCAACAAACAGACCTGTATGCTATGACTTGGGAGCCCTGGGACTCACTGGGGGAGGGCATGATTCTTTCTATTTGAAAGGAAGGTAGCTGATACCAATTTCAATATGTATCATGTGGGAGGGGACTGTACTATTCCCCCCTCCCTGTGTCTGGTTTATTAATGAACCCCCTTTTTTTTTTTTCTCTCCCTTCGATTTCTCCTTCTTCCCCTCCCTTACCACCCTTCCTGTCCTGCCCCACCAAGATATTTTCCAGCCGGAAAAAGACTACACAGTTCTCTGTCTACAAACGCACTCCGTTACTCACATAGACTTAATCTCTGTACCCTAGACACTCGTTGAATATTTATTTCTCTAATGTTTGTCAAATATATTTAAAATGTTAAAGATCTACTCTCTGAGGTTCATCCCTTCAAGGTTGATAACTCTCGGATGTAATACCTGTTCATTGTATGTAATATGCCCAATCCGGAAGGCTGTTTTTCGCCCAGCTTTTGTTTTCATATGAGTATTGTTGTGTTCATTGTACGTTGTAATGTGATCTTGACCTCACTAAAAAACATAATTTATGCTTACCTGATAAATTTATTTCTCTTGTAGTGTAGTCAGTCCACGGGTCATCCATTACTTATGGAATATATCTCTTCCTAACAGGAAGCTGCAAGAGGATCACCCAAAGCAGAGCTGCTATATAGCTCCTCCCCTCACATGTCATAGTCAGTCATTCGACCAAAGCAGACGAGAAAGGAGAAACCATAGGGTGCAGTGGTGACTGGAGTTTAATTAAAATTTAGATCTGCCTTAAAGACAGGGCGGGCCATGGACTGACTACACTACAAGAGAAATAAATTTATCAGGTAAGCATAAATTATGTTTTCTCTTGTTAAGTGTAGTCAGTCCACGGGTCATCCATTACTTATGGAATACCAATACCAAAGCTAAAGTACACGGATGAAGGGAGGGACAAGGCAGGAACATTAAACAGAAGGAACCACTGCCTGAAGTACCTTTCTCCTAAAAATAGCCTCCGAAGAAGCAAAAGTGTCAAATTTGTAAAATTTTGAAAAAGTGTGAAGTGAAGACCAAGTTGCAGCCTTGCAAATCTGTTCAACAGAGGCCTCATTTTTAAAGGCCCAGGTGGAAGCCACAGCTCTAGTAGAATGAGCTGTAATCCTTTCAGGAGGCTGCTGTCCAGCAGTCTCATAGGCTAAACGTATTATGCTACGAAGCCAAACAGAGAGAGAGGTAGCTGAGGCCTTTTGACCTCTTCTCTGTCCAGAGTAAACGACAAACAGGGAAGAAGTTTGACCAAAATCTTTAGTTGCCTGCAAATAGAACTTCAGGGCACGGACTACGTCCAGATTATGCAAAAGTCGTTCCTTCTTTGAAGAAGGGTTAGGACACAGTGATGGAACAACAATCTCTTGATTGATATTCCTGTTAGTAACTACCTTAGGTAAGAACCCAGGTTTAGTACGCAGAACTACCTTATCTGAATGAAAAATCAGATAAGGAGAATCACAATGTAAGGCAGATAACTCAGAGACTCTTCGAGCCGAGGAAATAGCCATCAAAAACAGAACCTTCCAGGATAACAGCTTGATATCAATGGAATGAAGGGGTTCAAATGGAACGCCTTGAAGAACGTTAAGAACTAAGTTTAAGCTCCACGGCGGAGCAACAGTCTTAAACACAGGCTTAATCCTAGCTAAAGCCTGACAAAAAGCCTGAACGTCTGGAACTTCAGCCAGACGTTTTTGTAAAAGAATAGACAGAGCAGAAATCTGTCCCTTTAACGAACTAGCAGATAAGCCCTTTTCTAAACCCTCTTGTAGAAAGGACAATATCCTAGGAATCTTAACCTTACTCCATGAGTAACTCTTGGATTCGCACCAATATAAATATTTACGCCATATCTTATGGTAAATTTTTCTGGTAACAGGCTTCCTAGCCTGTATTAAGGTATCAATAACCGACTCCGAGAAGCCACGCTTTGATAGAATCAAGCGTTCAATCTCCATGCAGTCAGCCTCAGAGAAATTAGATTTGGATGGTTGAAAGGACCCTGAATTAGAAGGTCCTGTCTCAGAGGCAGAGACCACGGTGGACAGGACGACATGTCCACTAGGTCTGCATACCAGGTCCTGCGTGGCCACGCAGGCGCTATCAGAATCACTGAAGCTCTCTCCTGTTTGATCTTGGCAATCAAACGAGGAAGCATCGGGAATGGTGGAAACACATAAGCCATGTTGAAGACCCAAGGGGCTGTCAGAGCATCTATCAGCACCGCTCCCGGGTCCCTGGACCTGGATCCGTAACAAGGAAGCTTGGCGTTCTGGCGAGACGCCATGAGATCCAGATCTGGTTTGCCCCAACGATGAATCAGTTGAGCAAAGACCTCCGGATGAAGTTCCCACTCCCCCGGATGAAAAGTCTGGCGACTTAGAAAATCCGCCTCCCAGTTCTCCACGCCTGGGATGTAAATCGCTGACAGGTGGCAAGAGTGAGACTCTGCCCAGCGAATTATCTTTGAGACTTCCAACATCGCTAGGGAACTTCTGGTTCCCCCTTGATGGTTGATGTAAACCACAGTCGTGATGTTGTCCGACTGAAATCTGATGAACCTCAGAGTTGCTAACTGAGGCCAAGCTAGGAGAGCATTGAATATTGCTTTTAATTCCAGAATATTTACTGGGAGGAGTTTCTCCTGAGTCCATAATCCCTGAGCCTTCAGGGAGTTCCAGACTGCGCCCCAGCCTAGAAGGCTGGCATCTGTTGTTACAATCGTCCAATCTGGCCTGCGAAAGGTCATCCCCTTGGACAGATGTGGCCGAGAAAGCCACCATAGAAGAGAATCTCTGGTCTCTTGATCCAGATTTAGTAGGGGGGACAAATCTGAGTAATCCCCGTTCCACTGACTTAGCATGCACAATTGCAGCGGTCTGAGATGCAGGCGCGCAAATGGTACTATGTCCATTGCCGCTACCATTAAGCCGATTACTTCCATGCACTGAGCTACTGACGGGTGTGGAATGGAATGAAGGACACGGCAAGCATTTAGAAGTTTTGATAACCTGGCCTCTGTCAGGTAAATTTTCATCTCTACAGAATCTATAAGAGTCCCTAGAAAGGGAACCCTTGTAAGTGGTAATAGAGAACTCTTTTCCACGTTCACCTTCCACCCATGCGACCTCAGAAATGCCAGAACTATCTCTGTATGAGACTTGGCAGTTTGAAAACTTGACACTTGTATCAGAATGTCGTCTAGGTACGGAGTCACCGCTATGCCTCGCGGTCTTAGTACCGCCAGAAGTGAGCCCAGAACTTTTGTAAAGGTTCTTGGAGCCGTAGCTAATCCGAAGGGAAGAGCTACAAACTGGTAATGCCTGTCTAGGAAAGCAAATCTTAGGTACCGATAATGATCCTTGTGAATCGGTATGTGAAGGTAGGCATCCTTTAAGTCCACTGTGGTCATGTACTGACCCTCTTGGATCATGGGAAGGATGGTTCGAATAGTTTCCATTTTGAATGATGGAACTCTTAGGAATTTGTTTAGGATTTTTAAGTCCAAGATTGGTCTGAAGGTTCCCTCTTTCTTGGGAACCACAAATAGATTTGAATAGAATCCTTGCCCGTGTTCCGTCCGCAGAACTGGGTGGATCACCCCCATTAGTAAGAGGTCTTGTACACAGCGTAGAAACGCCTCTTTCTTTATTTGGTTTGCTGATAACCTTGAAAGATGAAATCTCCCTCGTGGAGGAGAAGTTTTGAAGTCCAGGAGATATCCCTGAGATATGATCTCCAACGCCCAGGGAGCTCAGATAACTGTTTCTATGCAGAAAACAAAGATGGCCATGTGGTAAAAATCATGCCCCAATAAGTTTTATCACCAAGTACCTCACAAAAAACGATTAACATGCCAGTAAACGTTTTAAACATACATTTGAAAAGTTATGAATTGTTATTAATAAGCCTGCTACCAGTCGCTTTTACTGCAGTTAAGGCTCATACATTATTTCAGTATTAACAGTATTTTCAGAGTCAATTCCATTCCTTAGAAAAATACATTCAGTGTACACACACTCATCAGCCTAATACCAGTCGCTATCACTGCATTTAAGGCTGAACTTACTTTACACTGGTATCAGCAGTATTTTCTCAGTCAATTCCATTCCTCAGAAAAATAATTACTGCACATACCTCATTTGCAGGGGGGCCCTGCATGCTATTCCCCTTCTCTAAAGTTACCTCACTCCTCAGATGAGAACAGCCAGTGGATCTTAGTTACGTCTGCTAAGATCATAGAAACGCAGGCAGATTCTTCTTCTAATGCTGCCTGAGAACAAACAGCACACTCCGGTGCCATTTAAAATAACAAACTTTTGATTGTAGAAATAAACTAAGTTAAAAAACACCACAGACCTCTCACAGCGACCTATCTTTAGTTAGGCTGCAAGAGAATGACTGAATAGGACATGTGAGGGGAGGAGCTATATAGCAGCTCTGCTTTGGGTGATCCTCTTGCAGCTTCCTGTTAGGAAGAGATATATTCCATAAGTAATGGATGACCCGTGGACTGACTACACTTAACAAGAGAAATTATTATTATTAAAAAAAAAAAAAGAAGGGGTTTATAATGGGTGCTGGCGTGTTTTAGGTTTTTCACTTGTATACAATTTCAAAATTAAACGTGATCGCTTGAGCGCAATTGAAGTTTATGCGTGTCAGGTTAGCATGACCTCACTTACTTCTAGCACAGTTAACATTAGAACAGGAGCTTTAAATAACGCTCCACTTGTAATCTGGCAATAAGTTTGGTAATACTTCCAAGATGCAAAGATGGCATCAAAGAGGAAATCAAAGAAAAGGGGAAAAGAAGATGCAGAAGAGATAAGAGAAAATGAGTGTTTAACAGCTTTCTCACTACCTATTGCTAAACTTACATTCATATGAAAATGCTGAAATTGCTCATATTTTTTTATTTTTTTTTTATAAATCAAACATTTATGAAACTAAGCCTTTAGTTTGTGAGTGATTTTTGTTCCCATAAAAAATAATATTAAAGAGATAGTCTTGTTCCTTAGCATAACTATAGTTTATTTTTTCTAGGGATAAAACCTAATCTTCCTCACAAACCCTGGGTAAAAGTAGGCACTAGACGTGCATTTGTTTTCAGACTAATGCACATTCGTACCAAAAATAGGATATTCGTTTCCATAAACGAATACCCAAATGAATGCACCAATAAAATTTAAATTTAAATTCCTTTTTAATGCTTTATACTTATCTTAATGTTCTCTGGAGAGAGTGCTAATCTGATCTTCTTCTTCCCATGTCTCTGGCCTTGATAACAGGAGGCTTAGTACGCTCTGCACCCAGGACCTGCACTAACTTTAGTGCAGGTCCAGGTAGCTGAACTGCTAAGCCTCCTGTTAGAGTGGCCAGGGCTCTGACAAGAAAAGTATTGGGTTAGGGGACTCTCCAAAGCGAGTTAAGGTAAGTATGTAGCTACAGATGAAGTTTCACCTGTAGCTTCAAAACATTTATATTTGTTTTAACAATTAAACAATTTCATTTAGTTTTAAACTAAATGAAAAATTATTGGTGCAGGGAATGAATATTCGGGGAAACAAATTCCCTCAAATATTGGTTATGAAAATTTTGTTCAAAACAATTCTCCCCCCCACATCCCTAGTAGGCACTTGTGTTTTCTTCCACAATCTACTGCCGTATAAGAGGGCAGGACCACCAGATGTATGATAAGGTGCCAATTTCGCTGCACTGTCTCCAACACTGATTAGGCATCCTGGGAAACATGCTTTGTAGTTTAGGAGGTAAGAAGTACCATCTGGATAGTAACTTATATATTTTTTTCTACTATCTAGAGGATATAGACAACTTATTAATGGTACTAAAGTTTGTCTTCCATTGACTTTAAATTAAAGCTCTTTCTCCCATTTAGATATAAATAAGGGTACTCGGTTTTAATAATAATCTTAAGAGTTTATATAAAAGGGAGATATGGGCTTTAAAAATGGCCGGTGTAATGCAGAGGATTTCAAATGGCATTACATTTCTTAAAATATTAATTTTATGTATACTCGATATAATGATAATGACGAGTTTGAAAATAAGTAAATCATTTATCAAAGGAAGGACCTATTTTCGATTTAAACTCAGCTAGTGATTTAAGTAGACCATAAGTCAACAGCAAATAGATTGGAATATTGGAGTGCTTGCCTGCAATCATGGGAATATTAGTGATATACACTCACCGGCCACTTTATTAGGTATACCTGTTTAAATGCTTGGTAACACAAATTGTCAGTCAATCACATGGCAACAACTCAATGCATTTAGGCATCTAGACATGATGAAGATGACTTGCTGAAGTTCAAACCAAGCATCAGAATGGGGAAGAAAGGGGATTTAAGTGACTTTGAATGTGGCATGGTTGTTGGTGCCAGACATGCTGGTCTGAGTATTTCAAAAACTGCTGCTCTACTGGGATTTTCTAGGGTTTACAGAGAATGGTCCGAAAAAAGAAAATATCCAGTGAGTGGCAGTTGTGTGGATGACAATGCCTTGTTGATGTCAGAGGTCAGAGGAGAATGGGCAGACTGGTTCAAGTTGATAAAAAGTTAACAGTAACTCAAATAACCACTTGTTACAACCAAGGTATGCAGAATACCATCTCTGAACGCACAACACATTGAACCTTGAAGCAGATTGGCAACAGCAGCAGAAGACCACACCTGGTGCCACTCCTGTCAGCTAAGAACATATAACTGAGTCTACAATTTGCACAGGCTCACCAAAATTGGACAATAGAAAATTGGAAAAACGTTGCCTGGTCTGATGAGTCTCAATTTCAGCTGCGACATTCAGATGGTAGGGTCAGAATTTGGCATAAACAACATGAAAGCATGGATCCATGTGCCTTGTATCAATGGTTCAGGCTGGTGGTGGTGGTTTAATGGTGCGAGGGATATTTTCTTGGCACATTTTGGGCCCCTTAGTACCAATTGAGCATTGTTTAAATGCCACGGCCTACCTATTGTTGCTGACCATGTCCATCCCTTTATGACTACAGTGTACCCATCTTATGATGGCTACTTCCAGCAGGATAATGCACCATGTCACAAAACTAAAATCATCTCAAACTGGTTTGAAGGGATTATAAAGGATTATATTGATGAGCATATTCATGTAAACAAGATTATGAGTTCTAATCAGCATGGCTTTAGGAGAAATAGATCATGTCAAACTAATCGAATTAGATTCTATGAGGAAGTAAGTAAAAATATAGATAAAGGGGAATCAGTTGATGTGATATACTTAGATTTTGCAAAGGCATTTGATACAGTGCCAGATGAGAGATTAATACACAAAATTAAGGGACTGGAAATAGCTGAAAATGTTAGCTCATGGATAAATAACTGGATAAAAGATAGGGAGCAACGAGTAGTAGTAAATGGATCATACTCAGATTGGACAAAGGTAATAAGTGGCGTCCTCCAGGGATCAGTAATATTTTTATAAATGACTTGGAGCAAGGATTAAATAGCGACATCTCTATTTTTGCAGATGATACTAAGTTAAGTAGGGTCATTAGGTCAGAGCAGGTCGAACTCTCTTTACAAAGGGATTTGCTAAAATTAGAACTATGGGTAAGTGAATGGAAAATGAGATTTAATACGGAAAAATGCAATGTTCTACATTTTGGAAGTAAAAATAAGCAGGCTACGTATTTTTTAAATGGGACAAGACTTAGCCAAACACAGGAGGAAAGGGATTTGGGAGTAGTAATAGATAACAAGCTAAAGATGGGTGCACAATGCAGGGCAGCGGCTTCAAAGGCTAATAAGATACTAGCATGTATTAAAAGAGGCATTGATTCAAGGGAGGAAAGCATAATTCTGTCATTATATAAAGCCCTGGTAAGACCTCACCTTGGGTTTGGAGTGCAGTTCTGGGGACCGATTGCTAAAAAAGATATTGCAGAACTAGAAAAAGTTCAGAGAAGGGCCACAACGCTAATAAGGGGATTGGAGAAATTAACCTAAGAGGAGAGGCTAGCCAAACTGGGTCTGTTTTCTTTTAAAAAAAGGTGCTTGAGAGGTGACATGATTACTTTATATAAATATATTCAAGGCCCATATACAGAGATGGCAGAAGCTCTGTTTATTCCAAGAAAATTTTTCTGACAAGAGGTCATAATTTAAGGTTGGAGGAAAGGAGATTTAACCTCCTGCAACGGAAACATTTTTTCACTGTAAGAGCAATAAAATTGTGGAACTCATTACCAAAGGAGGTAGTGAATGCCAATACCATAGATACATTTAAAAATAGTCTGGATAAATTTCTGTATATAAACAAAATGAATGGATATGATTGCTAGTATTAAATGGGTCACATTTTAATGGGGTTATTTAGGGCTAGATTTATTAAGCCCCTACGGCAGCAAGTTCCCTCAAGAACTCGCTCGCCGTGATTTATCAAGCAGCGGTCATCAGACCGATGCTTCCCTAACATCTACGCCACCTCTATTGTGGCGAAATTCAATCTCCTCGGTCGAGTCCGACCGAGGAGATTGACAGCTCCTGCCCGCGCGTGATTGGCTTGTTGTGCGCGAGCAGGGGGCGGGATTGCACGCGAGCGCAAAATTGCTCTCGTGTGCAATGTTAATTACCTGCGGGTAATTTCGCCCCCCAACAGGCGAGCTGAGGCATACAGGGGCGCGTATGCCTCAGCGTTGATAAATCTAGCCCTAAGGCTTAACTGGAGCTTTGTGTAAGTATTTTAGATTTGTATAGGTTGAACTCGATGGACTTCAGTCTTTTTTCAACCTTATCTACTATGTTACTATGTTACTATGTTTCTTGAACATGACAAAGAGTTCACTGTACTCAAATGGCCTCCCCAGTTACCAGATCTTAATCTAATAGAGCACCTTTGGGATGTGGTGAAAAAGGAGATTCAAATTATGGATGTGCAGCCGACAAATATGCAGCACCTGGGTGATGCTATCATGTCAATATGGACCAAAATTTCTGATGAATGTTTCCAACACCTTGTTGAATCTATGCCAAGAAGAATTAAGGCTGTTCTGAACGCAAAAGCGGGTCCAACCCGATACTAGCAAGGTTAGTTTGTTATTATTTGTAAAGTCAGGTTTTATTTTGTTTTCGTAGTGTAAGAATTTTTTAATTTTGTAATTTAGTTTTTTTTATTTTTGGTATCTTTAATTTTTTTTTAAATAGTAATATTAGGCTTATTTATAGTTTAAGCGTAGTTTTTTTTTTATTTCACAGGTAAGTTTTTATTTATTTTAAGGAAGTTATATTGTAACTTTATTTTAAAGTTAGGGGATGTTAGGTTTAGAGGTTAATAGTTAAATTTAGTTTATCGTGATGTGGGGGTCCGGCAGATTAGGGGTTAATAGGTTTATTTAGGGAGTCACAATGTGTGGGGTAGGCGGATTAGGGGTCAATAATAGGTTTATTTAGGGAGTCGCGATATGGAGGGATAGTGGATAAGTGTTATTTTTACAAAACTTTATTTTCTCCATAGAGTTCAATGGGGAATGCGTTAATGCGATCGCCATTTCACAATCGCACGAGCATGCAAAGTCTGAACTTTGTTATAGAGCAGTATGTGGCTTTCCGCGCCATATCGCACAACAAAATAAAGTTTTAGGGTGACTTGTAATTCCGGCAGTATAGAAATAGCGTAACGGACGCATTTCACACGGTGTTTACACTATGGCTATACCACACAACTTGTAATCTGGTTCAGAGAGAAGCGCACTCACAGGATTGAATAACCAGCTCAATAACTTTGTTAGCTTGCTCTATGGCAATTTACAACCTAGGATCAGCTTCTTTTTGGCCCATAATGCTTTTCGCAGAGTAGAATTTTCCTGTAGTATATCAGTCTGATCCTGTCTATTACAGTCAGTCCATTGCCAAAATACCAGGCAATAAAATAATAATAAAATTAGTATTATCATGAACTTGCCTAAATAAATACAATTACACCGTTAATAACATTGCATCTTACATATTCTGCGATCAGTCCAGCATAATATGTAAGTATTCGGATAAGTAAACATGATCGTCAGGCAGATAAATCAAAACAGGAATTAACTAAATAAATGGAAAGAGTCCATTACAATAGACTCCAGACTTGAAACAGGTTTATGGCAGATGATAAGTAGGGAAAGTGAAGTATTATCCCCAGAGTGCCAGCCTTGTTCAATTGTCTCTTTTGATTAGGGTTCCTCAAGACTTCATTCCAGGTTCTTTTGTTGAAGTTTTGGTGATGAGGGTTTATGAGAGTTCAGTGACGTTGGTGGTGTGGCTTTATGAGGAGAGTTCAGTGACATTGGTGGTCTGAAAGATATTGGTATAGGTATGTCTAATAGACTACAGAAGGCAGAGTGTTCTGTTGGATTGATGCATTCTATTCTACTACCATTTCTCATTACTTGTAGTGATACAGTAAACCATCATCTATATAGGATTTTAAAAGATCTTAAGTGAGCGGTAAGATTGGCAAAAGCTTTCCTCTTTTTAAATGTTTTAGCAAAAAAGTCCTGAAAAAATTGTATTCTGGTTCATTCGTATGTAAAATTTTGTTGAGTCCTGGCAAAATTGAATATTTTCTCTTTGTCTTAAAAACTTTGAAAGCAAATGATAACGTCTCTGGGTAGCTGTGTGTCATTTGGTCTGGGCCTTAGAGATCGATGGGTTCTCTCAAGCTGTCTCTCGGATATCTTTGAATAGTTAGAGAGCGAAAGAGGCCTTGTAAATAGTGACAATGTTTTTTCCAGTTATAGATTCTGGAACTCTAAGGTTATTATGGCGAGCTCTATTTTCAAGTTCATCAAGTTTGTTTTCTAATTCCAGAATGTGAGAATGCTGTTGAGAAATAATGTTGGATCTCTTTCATATCATTGCCAGGTTCTTCTCCATCTTCTAGGGCTCCTACCCTTAAGACCAATTCATAAATGTTCCCGAACACTCTTCTTTAATACAGGATTTTACTTAATTAGATTAAAGCTGCCATTGCTTTAAGTGTGACAGGACTATCTTTGTCTGGGGACTTTGGCAATGGAGATTCAGGTAAAATATCTGGCTCATGATTATTTATGATAGTTTTTTCTCCACCATCTAGAAATATTTTCTCTAAGGTTTTCTTTTTATCAAATTTTTTTTAAGTAAGTGTTAACTGATCCCAAATGATTTATCCATTTTAGAAGATTTTCTGAGAGCCATACACCTAGATGACGAGTTTTGCGTTACGGTGCGGTACGGCTTTTAACGCTGAAAAATTGGCCATTACGCTGGAATGGCCAGGAACGCATATTACGAGTCGTGTCTGTAACGCAATGTCCATTCCGCACTCAAAAAATTATGTTTTTGTGTCGGATTTTGATAGCACCAGTATTACAGGTTGTGCTTCAGGCTAATCTAATAGCCATATAAAAATAAAAAAGCCCCCACCAAAATAAATACACCCCTTAACCTACAATAAACTACCAATAGCCCTTAAAAGGGTCTTTTGTTGGTCATTGCCCTAAGATAAACAGCTCTTTTACCTGAAAAAAACCAATGTCCCCCCAACAGTAAAACCCACCACCCAACCAACCCCCCCAAAATAAAAAAACCTAACTCTAAAAAATTCTAAACTACCCATTGCACCGAAAGGGGCATTTGTATGGGCATTACCCTTAAAAGGGCATTCAGCTCTTTTCTACTACCCTTTAAAGGACATTCAGCTCTTTTACAAGTGTCCATCCCTAATAAAAAAAAAACACACAAAAAAAAAACTAACACTAACCCCATAAAATATACTCATGGTTCCTGAAGTCCGGACATCCATCTTCATCCAGGCGGCGACACCTTCATCCATCTCGGGGACGTCTTCTATCTTCATCCTGGTGGCGCGTAGCGGAGCTATCCTGGAAGTAGATCCCATCCTGTGCAGAGCGTCCTCTTTTCTGATTTGAACAGCCAATAGGATTTCAGTAGCTCTCATCCTATTGGCTGTTTTGAACAGCCAATAGGATTTTAGAAGCTCTCATCCTATTGGCTGATTTGAATTTGAAGAATCAAATCGGAATGCATGGTACGCCATTTTGAAACAGCTACCTTGCATTCAACTTCAGTGTACGGTGGTGACCGTATGAAGAGGACGCTCTGCGCAGGATGGGATCCACTTCCAGGATACCTCTGCTCTGCGCCACCAGGATGAAGGTAGAAGACGTCCCCGAGATGGATGAAGGTGTCGCCACCTGGATGAAGACTTCTCGCTGCCTGGATGAAGACTTCTCACCGCCTGGATGGAGATGGATGTCCGGACTTCAGGAACCGTGAGTAGATTTTATGAGGTTAGTGTTAGTTTTTTTTGTTTTCTTTGGGTGTTTTTTTTTTTTTTAGATTACGGATGGGCACTTGTAAAGGGCAGTGAAAAAGAGCTGAATGCCCTTTTAAGGGCAATGCCCATACAAATGCCCATTTAGGTTTTTTATTTTGGGGGGTTGGTTGGGTGGTGGGTTTTACTGATGGGGAGACATTGTATTTTGGCGGTTTAGGGGTTAATAGGTTTATTTAGTGGCAGTGATGTGGGGGGCCGGAGGTTTAGGGGTTAATAGGTTTATTTAGTGGTGGCGATGTGGGGGGCTGGAGGTTTAGGGGTTAATAGGTTTATTTAGTGGTGGCGATGTGGGGGGCTGGAGTTTTAGGGGTTAATGGTTTTTTTTAATAGTAGCTATGTGGGGGCCGGAGGTTTAGTGGTTAATAGTTTTTTTTTTAGTGTTGGCGATGTCGGGAGTGGTGGATTAGAGGTTAATAACTTTATTTAGGTGTCGGCGATGTCGGGAGCGGTGGAATAGGGGTGTTTAGACTTGGGGTATGTTAGGGTGTTAGGTTTAAATGCAACTTTTTTTTCCCCATAGACATCAATGGGGTTGGGTTACGAAGATTTTTCATTCTGCACTTCAGGTGTTTTTTCTAACACTCTCTCCCCATTGATGTCTATGGGGGAAAGTGTGCATGAGCACATCAAATCAGCCCTAGGCTTTTGTGCGGTATGGAGCTTAACGCCACCATATTGCACCCACAAGGAGGCTTTTCAGTAGCTCGCAATGGCAGAGCTATAGAGAGTGAAATAACGTAACTTTTTGGCATTAGTTTCGCACCCTGTAACTCGTTAGTTTTATGAGAGACAATATATAAGGAGCTCAAAAATATTGACAGAAATTATATCACATTAGAAGTTTTTTGCTAGATTCTGTAGGAACTGCTTCAGATTTTAAGCCCCACTACTATTGAAGTAAAGCACATTAGATTCTAAGGAGCAATCAGCTTTATAGGAAGATGTAGGGAGGCCTTCCACATACATTACATATTGTATCACTGTAGTAGCTGGTCAAGAATAATGTTAGGCATATGAATAAGTTTCAGATGGTGTCATAAATCTTTAAACCCTCCAGGTCACAGTGCTCATACAGATGCTGCATATGAGATGAGATTGTCTGTTTGTTTCTAATTCGGCATTTGGAAATCTACATGTTTGAAGTACTGTCGGGCTCCACATGGAATCCGCAGCGTTTGTGAAGTTTTTAGTACAGCGGCCCTGAGCAGTCTCAAGGAGAGGTCCTGTGAGTAAAGCTACTAGTATCAGTGTGATCTGTTACCTGGGAGCTGCTAGGTAGATATGTCCGTGGGTTGCGCACTTCTATTGGCTGCTAAGTGAAGTGTGGAGAGCGCCACTGTCTAGGCTGCAGTTCCATGAAGCTGCTTACTTGCCTTAGCATGGCCAATTTGCACTTAGATCATTGCATTTTCTTTTCAGCAATAAAACCTAAAGTGGAGGTGCATTACAAAGGTTTAGAAGCCCAATATTTTCAAGTTTTACTGCGGCCCATGCATGGAACTTCAGAAAGGTAGTTCCATTTAAAAAAATGTAATACAGCAAAAAAAACAAACCTCAAGACATATTTTAATGATTATCTAAACATTATCTATTAGGGCCACTGTAACAAAACATGACTGATCAAGTCCTCTGTAAAATGCATACTCTGAAAGTTATATATAATAAGACAATTTTCCTTGTAGTTGAATAATTATTACATCAAGATTACACCAGTAATAAAAGTATAATTTTAGTAAAGATGTTAAAGATGTTATTTTAAATACCTACCAGCCAGTGGTTCTTTATCAGGATATACAGCTGCCACCTCTGTGACATATTCTGCACTGTCTTCAGCTGAAGGCAACAAGTCTTCTGGGTAAAAACCTATCTCTTGTTTAGTGTCTATATCTCTCAATCGAATCTAGAAATATAAAATATATTGCATATACTTAGATCACATTAAGAATGCAGGTTTAACTACAAACCAAGAACATTTATAACTTATTAAAATGAATCTGACCCTGCAGCTTTATTTTTATTTTTTTAGTTTTCAAACAAGCTTTATTTATAAAAGAAGAAGCATTACATAAGAATAGTAGAGCTCAAAAACAATACGTAAAACTGCATAGTTCCAGTCTTTTAGCAATGGGTTAGACCCTTTTTCCTCAGAATGTCCACTTGCCATTGAATGTTATTGTAAACATAAGGTATTCGTATCTGTACATTGGTTAACTCTAGCTTCTTTAATGCTTGACTTTGAGCTTGTTTGAACGAGTAAAATTACCCGTTGTGTAAGTTATATAACATCTATATGGTATCATATTCGTTGAAATTTAACATCAGGGTTATATTAACTGTAACACTTATGAACTCAGCTTCTTTGCTACATACCACTGAGTTTTAAATTCCTGAGGTTGACACCCTCGTGGGTGTAGGGAAAGACAAAGGAGAGAGAATAGTATGGGGCTATTAGTATTTAAACGAAGAGGGAGAGAGGGAGAGGAAGGGAAAAGAAAAAAAAAAGGGGGGGGGTAAGAAGAGGAGGGGGGAGGGGTGTGGGGATGGGGTGGGAGAGAAATAAGGGATGGTCGGATGGGAATTCAGGCTGATAAGGGGGGGTTCAGTTGGCGTGGTTCACCCTCTGTCAGGTATTGAAAGCTCCATTTTATTAGTTCAGTTAATATCCTTCCATAGTTGCATTATAACCCTCTTCCCGTCCACTTCAGAACCATCATCTCATGAGTTGCAAGTCTACCAATCCTGAGATAATGATATCTTTCAAGGTTTAGCAACTCATCCACCCTGTTTCTCCACTCTCGTAGGCTTGGTATCTGAGCCTTCTTCCAGTATTTAGGAATCAGACCCTTTGCACTATTCAGCATGAGTAAGAGAAGTAGATATTTATCCTCTCCAATTACCTTGGGGAGACCCTGATAAATCAGGTATGAGGGTTTTGGTGGAATAATTACTCCCAGTATTCTGCTCATGTCTCCCAGCACCTTCTCCCAGAAGGATATTATATGTGGGCAGCTCCACCAAATGTGAAGAAGAGTTCCCTCCCCTCCACAACCTCTCCAGCATCCCCCACTTGTGTGTGGGTAGATTTTTTGCAGTCTATGGGGAGTAAGGTACCATCTACTAAGTAATTTATAATGGGCCTCCTGTAGCTTCATGGACACTGATGCTCTCCTAGCTCTCCCAAAGATTTTAAGCCAATCCTTATGCTCTATCTCCTGTCCCAGCTCTGTCTGCCAAGCCAGGGTATAGCTCGGAAGTGTGATTCCCTCCCTTGACATGAGGATTTTATAGATCTGGGAAATAAGGTGGGTCGGAGTCTGTGACATCACACAGAGGGCTTCAAATGGCGTCCTATTCCTAGAGAGTGTCGATTTATCTTTGTGTGTATCAAAGTAGTGCTTTATCTGTGTCATTCTAAACCACGAGGCAAAAATGTCTGGAGCCCATTCTACTAGTTCTGCCTGCGTTTTGAGCTTGCCCTGGTGTAAAATGTTGGACATGGAAACCTCCTGGAGTGTATAGTATGTTCCTACAGCGTGTGGAGCGCTCTCGATTCCCAAATCCGGGTTCTCCCGAATGGGTGTGTTTGGCGAGTGGGGCGAGGACAGTTGTGGGCCCCTGCTAATTAGTTTGTCCCATGTTGCGAACACCTCCGCCAACAGGGGGAATTGCTGTATTATGGATGGGTGATTTTTAGCTGAAACCCAGGCCTGTGCTCCTGTGTTACTGCATTTCAAAATATCGTTATCTATTTGCACCCATGCTTTATTGCGTAGGTTCTGACTCCATTCAACTAATCTCTGCAAGGATATGGCTCTTTGGTATTCCATCAATAATGGTACGCCTAGCCCCCCTCTATCTCTAGGCAGGTAGGTTGTGTGCCTTTTAATTCTGGGCTTTAGCCCATTCCAGATGTAGGATTCAATAGCTGACTGCATTTGCCGGATGTATGGTGTCGTCGGGGTGACTGGAACCGTTTGCATGATATATAACACCCTTGGAAGAATGTTCATCTTACTATCCGCCCCATCCACGAGATGGTTTTATTTTTCCAGTTATTTAAGTCCTTAATGACATCATCTCGGATGCGTTTATAATTGATCTCCGCTATCTCATGGATATCAGGTGAGATTAGAATCCCCAGATATTTGATAGTATGTTGTGCTATATTGATGGGGCATTCTATTAGGTGAGGATTGAACATTGCAGGTTGCTCTGTGATATTTAGTATCTCACATTTCTGGGAGTTAAGGAGGAAGTTCGAGACCTCCCCGAAAGCAGAGAACTCTAGCAAGGCCTCTCTAAGTGAGCTGGGGGAATCCGACAGTGTCAATAGGATGTCATCCGCGTACATCAAGAGCGTATGCTCTATCCCAGCAATGGCGAGGCCCCTAATACGAGTATTGGCTCTGATTTTACATGCCAAGACTTCAATTGTAAGAGCGAACAGGAGCGGCGAGAGGGGGCAAACTTGCCTGGTCCCGTTCCGAATATTAAAGGCTTTTGACAACATGCCATTAACCCTGATTTTGGCGTTTGGTGTTGAATAAAGGGACATAACCATATTTATAAAGCTGTTCCCAAACCCGAACCTCACCAGAGTGTGATGAATGAAAAGCCAATTCACCCGGTCAAACGCCTTTTCCGCGTCCTTTGTGACTAGGGCGAATGGCTGATTATGAACTTGGGCATACGTTATCATTTGAAGAGTCTTCAGAGTGTTATCTCTCGCCTCTCGGGCAGGAACAAAGCCCACCTGATCAGTAGAAACCAGGGTCGGCAGTAGCCTGTTGAGGCGGTTGGCTATGACCTTGGCCATGATTTTCACATCTGAATTCAAGAGTGATATCGGCCAATAGTTTTCTGGTTTATCCTGCGATTTGCCGGGCTTTGGGATAACTGTAATATATGCCTCTAGCATGGAGCTTGGCAAGCTTGGGGAGTCTGATAGTGTATGAAATAGCTTTGTCAATATTGGGGCTAGAGTGTCAACATATTTTTTATAATATTTAAGGCCAAAGCCATCTGGCCCAGGACTTTTCCCTGTAGGGAGGTCTTTAATTGCTTTTTTAACCTCTATAAGAGAGACAGGGGAGTCCAACGCTTCTCTGTCATCCTCTGTGATTTTATGGAGCTCAGCTCCTTCAAGGTATTCTATGATTTTTCTTTCCTCCTGTTCTCACCTTTCAAAATTCTCGCCTTCGTTGTTTGCTTGTTTTATGTTATACAACGATTGATAATACTTTCTAAAGGTATCCGCTATTGAGTTCGCGTCTGATTTAATGTTCCCTTCCTCATCTGTCATTTAATGGACATGGGACTTTAGCTTTTTACGCACCAGTGCCCTAGCTAGTAACTTTCCAGCCTTGTCCCCTTGCTCATAGTAGAGTTGCCTCAGTTTTAGTGCTTGCTTTTGGTATTCTTCCTGCAAGAATTTAACCAACCCCTCTCTAGCTGTGGTCAGTGTTTTCGTGAGTGTTTCTTCTGTCGGCTGCTCTTTGTGACTAAGTTCTGCCTTCTCTACCTGTGATAGTAGAGTTTGATATCTCTCCCTTCTTGCTTTTTTAAGTCTTGCCCCCCTACTGATAAGAAGCCCTCTGATGGTGCATTTATGTGCCTCCCATATAGTGGTGTCTGGTATGTGGTTATCTGCATTAAGGTGAAAGAATTCAGTGATAGCCCTGTTTAATTCTACCCCAAATAGCGGGTCATCGAGGAGAGTGTCATCCAGCTTCCACATATAGGGCGTTACTGGGACAGTGGGCCACAGGATAGAGCACCCTACTGGTGCATGGTCTGACCAGGTAATTGAGTAGATGTTACTGCTTTTCGTTATTGTAAGGCCTATTGTGTCTGTGAATAGGTAATCTATTCTAGTATATTTTCTATGAGGGTGTGAGTAGAAAGTGTAATTTTTGGCCGAAGGATGGTGTGTCCTCCACACATTGTGTATACCTAGGTCCGTCAGAGAAGTGATAATACATTTCAGTGTCTTATGTGGAACGCTAGATAGGCCATCAGATGTGTCCACCAATGGGACAAGAGGTGCATTGAGGTCTCCCCCTACATATAGGGTACCCACTTTCATCTCTAGGATTTTACGGATGACCTTTGGCAAGAAGAGGTGCTGGGAGTGATTTGGGCAGTAGACATTTGCTAAGGTGATTGGTCTATGGTGTAGTAGACCCGTGACCACAAGATATCTACCCTCCGGGTCTTTATATGTTTGAATAACCTGAAACTGTGTTTTAGCACTGAAAAGCATACCCACCCCATTCTTTTTGTTTGGCCCCGAAGCAAATATTGCAATGGGGTAGCGGTGAGAGCACCACTTTGGTTCTTGGCTCGCTGAGAAGTGCGTTTCTTGTATAAATACTATGTCCAAGCCCATTCTGTGCATATCCCTGACAATTATGGAGCGTTTGGAAGGGCTGTTCATCCCCTTTACATTAATAGTGGCAAGCTCCACTGGTAGCGGAATGTTCCGCTTCTGTCTTGGTGCTATGCTGTGCGGGATGTTGTGTAGGGTATTAGGAGTCCAAGGATGTTGGGGTGAAGGGGGGGGGGGGAGGAGGGGGAGAGGAGAGTAGAGGGTAGAAGTGAGTGTAAAGTAAAGGGAGGAGGTGTAGAAAGAGCAGGGGGGAGTAGTGAGTCAGAAAGGGATCAAGAATCTATAGGAAAGAAATTAGTAGGGGAAGGGGTTAGTTGTCTTCACTATGAAGACAAGAAGAAGCAATGTGTATCAAGTGCCAAAAAAAGATAAGTACTCTATTGAGTCAAACTTTAACAATTACTTCAACAAGTCAGGGGTAATTGTCCCTGTTATTTCCCTATAAGTGTAAACATATGTACATAACTTAGAAAATTAACGTTCTCTAGTTACACAAAAATTGCTGGAGTGTAAAAAAGTGAGAGTAAATGCGGTGAAAACAAATCATAATAGCAGTCAAACACAACGTACATCGTTAAATTTGCTGAACTGACATGACATGTCATATCTCCTATTGCTAGCTTATTCCTTTATCTTGTATGTACTGTACCCGCCTTACTTTTAAGAGGTGCACACCCCAAGTACGTGTTATAACTTCCTGACAATTTTTCTTAATATAGTTATATGATTATCAACAGGGTGGCCTCTTAGTATTTTGCTACTGACTGCATTCCCTCCTCCTTATCAGAAAGATCCTAACATCAGGCATAGGGGATAAGGGTGCTAGTTTTGAATTCCCTTTCATTATATCGTGTTGGCGGGCATGATCCTATTTTGGTAGCTTGGTATATATCAGCCCTATAAAATGACCTTTACCAGTTAACTTGCTACAGTGGGAGCGTCTGTCCTACCTAACTGTTCTCAAGTGTATTGCAACTACACTTCCAAACTTGAGCTTAAACTGTAAATACTGAAGGCAAGTATAAAACAATCAATAACAAGTTCACAAAAAATATAACATACGACCTGATAGGCACCCCTATAACATTCATCTTGCTGGTGTACAGAATGAAAGACTTGGGTCCTTAAATATCAGGAGTCCTTTATAGATAAGTCTATTGCTCTGCAGGTAGGCGATCTTCTCTAGGAGGTCTTCTTGGAACTCTATGATTGTCTTCACCCATGTCCTGTGGAGGGTTGATATGGAGGTCCAGTGCTTGGTTGAAGTTAGGCAGGTACTCTAATGTTTTAAGGACATGTGAAGCGTTATTTTTCATTGCTATCAAGCAGGTGGGAAATCCCCATCTATAAGGGATCTTTTTATCTTTGAGGACAGCCGTGACGAATCTCATATCTTTTCTCTTCTGCAGCGTAGTTGGGCATAAGTCTGAGTAGATCTGAATTTCTGAACCTCTAAATTCATAAGGCTGCTGCGTTCTGGCTAGCCTTAATATTTCTTCTTTTTCTTTGAACGATAGCAACTTCATTATGACGTCTCTGGGGGGTGCTCTGCTTGGCGGTTTGGGCCTCAGGGCCCTATGTGCTATTTCAATCTGCACCTCTGGTGCTGAGTCATCTCTTTTAAGACGTTTGACAAATTCTTGTATGTAGGTCTGAAGGGCAGGAGGGTCGACTGCTTCTGGTATGCCCCACAGCCGGAGGTTATTCCTCCTGCTCCTGTTCTCCAGGTCCTCTACACGGTCCATAAGAACCTGCACCATGCCGTCTTGAGCCTGTATATAGCTATTTTGGTGTTGCATATCCGAGATTAAGGTTTCTTGCTTCTCCTCAATTAGAGTGACCCGTTTTTTTAGTTCCCCAAACATGGCTTTAAAATCTTGCATGACCACCTTGATATCTTCCTTTGAGGAAAGGTGTCTGATATCTTCTTTTGTGATGTTAGATGGGCTATGCACCTGTCACTCAGATTCATGAACCTGCACCACCGCTGTTTGTTTTGTTGTGCCCTGGCCTGTGCTTCCTGCCGTTGACCCAGGGTCAGCTGGAGTAAAGTAGTTTTCCATAGCTGAAGATTGAGTGTTTTTTAAAGGTTTAGCAGATCTTTTACTTGCCATAACATATGGTTATACGGTGTCCTCCTAGGGCCTTTATCCCCCTGAGTCTGTAGGGGCCTGTATTATGCAGTATTTTAAGTGTCCTTGTCTGAGCGCCAGAACAATAATCTGTAAGTCACTATATGGTCAGCTTGAGTCTGTAAAGTATTATTATACACTGCTCCTCTGTAGGTAATGATTCTCTGGCAGTAGCTAAAATATTATAGGCCTGCTTATGTTCGTTTACAGTTTATAGTTTGTAGTGCAAGGTTATTTTGCAGGACTCTTAAATTTAATATGTTGCGTGTTGGCCTTTGTGCTAAAGTCCGGTACCCCTTTTTGAGGAGGCTATGTGGTCCTACCTTAGTCATCAGCGTGCTGTCTTAGCTCTCAGCCTGGGAACAGCCCTGTGTCTTGGGTAAGGCTTTTCCGCCGTCAGGCCTATGCAGACCACGTGGGTGTGGTCCGGTATCCCTGCTAGCAAAGACGGTTGCTTGTAATAGCTCAAATCTATGAGCGTTTGCTGAAGTTGCTTCCGTTAGGCAGCAAAATCACATGAAGCGAGGAGGAGGTATGTGATTGCGTTCCTCAGTCTGAACGCTCAGGTCTGAGTATGCCGGGAAGTGTCTGTTGGACCGCAACTCCGGGCTGTGTGTTAGTATGGTAAACGGCCCCTTATTTCCTCGCTGCTTTCTCTTTCAGGTCCCAGCTGTGACCCTTATCACTCCGGTGCTCTTATTTTCAGTTTAGGTTATGATGAGAACGCAAATTTTGGGCGAAATTGTAAGGGACTACGGAGCTCTAGAAAAATGCTGCCATCTAAGTCTGTGGCTAAGCACCGCCCCCTTATTTTTATTTTTTTTGTTCAAATTTGAACTGAGTACAGTAACTTACTACTTTATTGTGTTCCTTCTTGGGTATTTGTAGGACACATTGAAAATATGAGAACTTAAAGAGATATGAAACCCACATTTTTTCTTTCATGATTCAGATAGAGGGGCCGATTTATCATGTCTGTCCAACATTATCCGCTCAGCGGATCATGTCCGACAGACATCACTGAATTTAGCACTGTACAAGCAGTTCTGGTGAACTGCTTGTGCAATGCCACCCCCCTGCAGATTCACGGCTAATCGGCCGCTAACAGGGAGTGTCAACCCGATCGCATCTGATCGGGTTGATTACTGTCTGCCGCTCAGAGGCGGCGGACCAGTTAAGGAGCAGCGGTCTTAAGACCACTGCTTCTTAACTGCTGTTTCCGATGAGCCTGAAGGCTCGCACGGAAACAGATGTATTAGGCACCATACAGTGCCTAATAATTTGGCCCCAGAGTATGCAATTTTAGGCAACTTTCTAATTTACTTCTATTATCAATCAGCTAGATTACGAGTTGTGCGTTACGGTAAAAAAGCAGTGTTAAGAGGTCCTAACGCTACTTTTTTACACCCGCTGGTATTACGAGTCTTGAAGGTTTAGGGTCACCGCACACTTCTTTGGCCTTACCGCAAAATGACTTACGTAAACTTCGTAAAGTCTTTTTTCTATGGGACTTCCATAGCGCCGGTATTACGAGTCTGTCCTGGGAGGCCAAAAAGTGAGCGGTACACCCTCTCCTGTCAAAAGTCCTAACACATTTAAAAGTCAGTAGTTATGAGTTTTATGGTACAACGCCGTAGCATAAAAGTCATACCTAAAGTGCTAAAAAGTACACTAACACCCATAAACTACCTATTAACCCCTAAACCGCATCGCAAACACTAAAATAAAAATGTTAACCCCTAATCTGCCGCTCCGGACACCGCCGCCACCTACATTATATTTATGAACCCTTAATATGCTGACCCCAACATCGCCGACACCTACATAATATTTATTAACCCCTAATCTTCCGCCCCAATGTCGCTGTCACCTACCTACACTTATAACCCCTAATCTGCCGCCCCCAACGCCGCCGCCACTATAATAAACATATTAACCCCTAAACTGCCGCACTCCCGCCTCACAAACATTAGTTAAATATTATTAACCCCTAATCTGCCGTCCCTAACATTGACGCCACCTACATACATTTATTAACCCCTAATCTGCCGCCCTCAACGTCTCCGCCACCACCATATTAAAGTTATTAACCCCTAAACCTAAGTCTAAACCTAAATCTAACACCCACTAACTTAAATATCATTTAAATAAATCTAAATAAATATTCCTATCATTAACTAAATTATTCCTATTTAAAACTAAATACATACCTGTAAAACAAAACCTAAGCTAGCTACAATATAACTAATAGACACATTGTAGCTAGCTTAGGATTTATTTTTATTTTACAGGCAAGTTTGTATTTATTTTAACTAGGTAGAATAGTTATTAAATAGTTATTAACTATTTACTAACTACATAGCTAAAATAAATACAAATTTACCTGTAAAATAAAACCTAACCTAAGTTACACTAACACCTAACACTACACTATTATTAAATAAATTAACTAAATTAAATACAATTACCTAAATTAAATTAAATTAGCTAAAGTACAAAAATAATAACACTAAATTACAGAAAATAATAAACAAATTACAAAAATTTAAACTAATTACACCTAATCTAATAGCCCTATTAAAATAAAAAAGCCCCCCCAAAATAAAAAAAAACCCTAGCCTAAACAAAACTACCAATAGCCCTTAAAAGGGCCTTTTGCGGGGCATTGCCCCAAAGTAATCAGCTCTTTTACCTGTAAAAAAAAAAATACAAACAACCCCCTCAACAGTAAAACCCACCACCCACACAACCAACCCCCCAAATAAAATACTATCTAAAAAAACCTAAGCTCCCCATTGCCATGAAAAGGGCATTTGGATGGGCATTGCCCTTAAAAGGGCAGTTAGCTCTTTTGCTGCCCAAACCCTAATCTAAAAAATAAAACCCGCCCAATACACCCTTAAAAAAACCTAACACTAACCCCCTGAAGATCGACTTACCGGGAGACGTCTTCATCCAAGCCGGGCAAAGTGGTCCTCCAGACGGGCAGAAGTCTTCATCCAAGCTGGGCAGAAGTGGTCCTCCAGGTGGGCAGAAATCTTCATCCAGACGGCATCTTCTATCTTCATCCATCCGGCGCGGAGCGGGTTCATCTTCAAGACATCCGACGTGAAGCATCTCCTTCTGGCGATGACTAAAACAGAATGAAGGTACCTTTAAGTGACGTCATCCAAGATGGCGTCCCTTAGATTCCGATTGGCTGATAGAATTCTATCAGCCAATCAGAATTAAGGTAGAAAAAATCCTATTGGCTGATGCAATCAGTCAATAGGATTGAAGTTCAATCCAACTGGCTGATCCAATCAGCCAATAGGATTGAGCTCGCATTCTATTGGCTGTTCCAAGTCGTCAACTGCAAATACACTTGAATTCTGCAGCATAATTGTGGCGAGCCTGATTCGCCTCATTTATCAAACCCTACAGACCGGCAAAAGTTTAAATCTGTGACGTAACATACGATTTGCCGGTCTCAGTCTGACACAGATCGATGCTTACGTCATTACAGATGTTCCAAATACAAATTCGGCACTATCTGACAACTTTTGCTAGTTATCAACTTTCTAACAGGTACGCTCGCCACTATTCTGGCCCAGCATACCTGCTTTTCAATCCGCCGCCCTGCAGGCCGTAGGAATCTATGGGAGTCGGAAAGCAGCGAAAGCTTATGTTCCATGCTACCAGATATCCCATTGATTCCTATTGGAGAATAAAATTTATGTTTACACCTAACACCCTAACATATACCCCAAGTCTAAACACCCCTAATCTGCCGCCCTCTACAACCCCGCAACCTACATAAAGTTATTAACCCCTATTCCACCGCTCCCGGACCCCGCCGCCACCTAAATAAATATACAGTGGGGCAAAAAAGTATTTAGTCAGCCAACAATTGTGCAAGTTCTCCCACTTAAGAAGATGAGAGAGGCCTGTAATTTTCATCATAGGTATACCTCAACTATGATAGACAAAATGTGAAAACAATTACAGACAATCACATTGTCTGATTTGGAAATAATTTATTTGCAAATTATGGTGGAAAATAAGTATTTGGTCACCTACAAACAAGCAAGATTTCTGGCTCTCACAGACCTGTATCTTCTTCTTTAAGAGGCTCCTCTGTCCTCCACTCATTACCTGTATTAATGGCACCTGTCTGAACTTGTTATCAGTATAAAAGACACCTGTCCACAACCTCAAACGGTCACACTCCAAACTCCACTATGGTGAAGACCAAAGAGCTGTCGAAGGACACCAGAAACAAAATTGTAGACCTGCACCAGGCTGGGAAGACTGAATCTGCAATAGGCAAGCAGCTTGGTGTGAAGAAATCAACTGTGGGAGCAATAATTAGAAAATGGAAGACATACAAGACCACTGATAATCTCCCTTGATCTGGGGCTCCACGCAAGATCTCACCCCTTGGGGTCAAAATGATCACAAGAACGGTGAGCAAACTTTCCAGCACCACAAGGGGGGACCAAGTGAATGACCTGCAGAGAGCTGGGACCAACGTAACAAAGGCTACCATCAGTAACACACTATGACACCAGGGACTCAGATCCTGCAGTGCCAGACGTGTCCCCCTGCTTAAGCCAGTACATGTCCGGGCCCGTCTGAAGTATGCTAGAGAGCATTTGGATGATCCAGAAGCGGATTGGGAGAATGTCATATGGTCAGATGAAACCAAACTAAAACTGTTTGGTAGAAACACTCATCGTGTTTGGAGGAGAGAGAATGCTGAGTTTCAACCAAAGAACACTATACCTACTGTGAAGCATGGGGGTGACAACATGATGCTTTGGGGCTGTTTCTCTGCAAAGGGAACAGGACGACTGATAAGTGTACATGAAAGAATGAATGGGGCCATGTATTGTGAGATTTTGAGTGCAAACCTCCTTCCATCAGCAAGGGCATTGAAGATGAAATGTGGCTGGTCTTTCAGCATGACAATGATCCCAAACACACCGCCCGGGCAACGAAGGAGTGGCTCCGTAAGAAGCATTTCAAGGTCCTGGAGTGGCCTAGCCAGTCTCCAGATCTCAACCCCATAGAAAACCTTTGGAAGGAGTTGAAAGTCCGTGTTGCCCAGCAACAGCCCCAAAACATCACTGCTCTAGAGGAGATTTGCATGCAGGAATGCGCCAACATACCAGCAAAAGTGTGTGACAACCTTGTGAAGACTTACAGAACACATTTGACCTCTGTCATTGCCTACAAAGGATATATAACAAAGTATTGAGATGAACTTTTGATATTGACCAAATACTTATTTTCCACCATAATTTGCAAATAAATTCTTTCCAAATCAGACAATGTGATTGTCTGGATTTGTTTCCACATTTTGTCTCTCATAGTTAAGGTATACCTGTGATGAAAATTACAGGCCTCTCTCATCTTCTTAAGTGGGAGAACTTGCACAATTGGTGGCTGACTAAATACTTTTTGCCCCACTGTATTAACCCCTATCCCACCGCTCCCGGAGCCCATCGCAACTAAATAAATGTATTAACCCTTAAACCCCTGGCCTCCAACATCACTACCACTTACTAAACTTATTAATCCCTAAACTGCCAGCCCCCTACATCGCCATAAACTTAATTAAACTATTAACCCCTAAACCTAACAACCCACTAACTTTACATTAAAATTACCTCATCACTATCTTATAATAAATTTAAACTTACCTTTAGAATTAAATTAAACTATATTAAACTATTAATTAACCTACCCTAACTGTTATACTACAATTACATTAAACTATATTAAACTAATTATGAATCTACACTAACTATTATACTAAAATTATATTAAACTATTAATTAATCTACTCTAACTATTATACTAAAATTACAATAAACTATATTAAACTATTAATCTACCCTAACTATTATACTAAAATTACATTAAACTACAAATTAAATTAAATATATTATATATTTAAAAACCTAACCCTACTCAAGTTTTTAAATCTACTATTAAAAATTACAAAGTTACAAAAAACTAACAACTAAGTTACACAAAATAAATACTAAGTTACACAAAATAACAAACACTAAGTTACACAAAATAAAAAATAAATGATCAAATATTTAAACTAATTACACCTAATCTAAGAGCCCTCTGAAAATAAAAAAGCTATTAACCTATTAACCCCTAAACTGAGGCCCCCCACATCGCAAACACTAAAATACATTTTTTAACCCCTAATCTGCCGAATAGGACATCGCCGCCACTATAAAAAATATATTAACCCCTAAACCGCCGCTCTCCCGCATCGCAAACACTAGTTAAATATTATTAACCCCTAATCTGCCGTCCCTAACATCGCCGACACCTACCTACATTTATTAACCCCTAATCTGCCGCCCCAACTATATTAAATGTATTAACCCCTAAATCTATGTCTATCCCTAACAATACCCCCCTAACTTAAATATAATTTAAATAAATCTAAGTAAAATAACTACAATTAACTAAATTATTCCTATTTAAAACTAAATACTTACCTATAAAATAAACCCTAAGATAGCTACAATATAACTGATAGTTACATTGTAGCTATTTTAGGATTTATTTTTATTTTACAGGCAACTTTGTGTTTATTTTAACTAGGTAGAATAGTTATTAAATAGTTATTAACTATTTAATAGCTACCTAGTTAAAATAAAGTCAAATTTACCTGTAAAATAAAACCTAACCTAAGTTACAATTACACCTAACACTACGCTATAATTAAATTAATTCACTAAACTAAATACAATTAAATACAATTAAATACAATTATCTAAAGTACGAAAAAAAAAACACTAAATTACAGAAAATAATAAAATAATTACAAGTTTTTTAAACTAATTACACCTAATCTAATCCCCCTAATAAAATAAAAAAAGCCGCCCAAAATAATAAAAAGTCCTACCCTATACTTAATTACAAATAGCCTTTAAAAGGGCCTTTTGCGGGGCATTGCCCCAAAGTAATCAGCTCTTTTACCTGTAAAAAAACATACAATACCCCCCCAACATTAAAACCCACCACTCACACACCCAACCCTACTCTAAAACCCACCCAATCCCCCCTTAATAAAACCTAACACTAACCCCTTGAAGATCACCCTACCTTGAGAAGTCTTCACCCAACCGGGCCGAAGTCCTCCACGAAGCTGGCAGAAGTGGTCCTCCAGACGGGCAGAAGAGGTCCTCCAGACAGGCAGAAGTCTTCATCTAGGTGGCATCTTCTATCTTCATCCATCCGGTGCGGAGCGGCTCCAACTTCAAGACATCCAACATGGAGCATCCTCTTCAAACGACGGCCGACTGAAGAATGAAGGTTCCTTTTAATGACGTCATCCAAGATGGCCTCCCTTCAATTCCGATTGGCTGATAGAATTCTATCAGCCAATCGGAATTAAGGTAGAAAAAATCCTATTGGCTGATGCCATCAGCCAATAGGATTGAAGTTCAATCCTATTGGCTGATCCAATCAGCCAATAGGATTGAGCTGGCATCAGCCAATATGATTTTTTCTACCTTAATTCTGATTGGCCGATAGAATTCTATCAGCAAATCGGAATTGAAGGGACGCCATCTTGGATGACGTCATTTAAAGGAATCTTCATTCTTCAGTCGGCCGTCGTTTGAAGAGGATGCTCCACGTCGGATGTCTTGAAGATGGAGCCGCTCAGCGCCAGATGGATGAAGATAGAAGATTCCACCTGGATGAAGACTTCTGCCCGTCTGGAGGACCTCTTCTGCCTGTCTGGAGGACCACTTCTGCAGGCTCCGTGGAGGACTTCGGCCCGGTTGGGTGAAGACTTCTCAAGGTAGGGTGATTTTCAAGGGGTTAGTGTTAGGTTTTTTTAAGGGCAGATTGGGTGGGTTTTAGAGTAGGGTTGGTTGTGTGGGTGGTGGGTTTTAATGTTGGGGGGGTATTTGTACTTTTTTTTTTACAGGTAAAAGAGCTGATTACTTTGGGGCAATGCCCCGCAAAAGGCCCTTTTAAGGGCTATTTGTAATTTAGTGTAGGGTAGGGCTTTTTTTTATTTGGGGGGCATTTTTATTTTGTTAGGGGGATTAGAGTAGGTGTAATTAGTTTACAATTCTTGTAATTATTTTATTATTTTCTGTGATTTAGTGTTTTTTTTTCTGTACTTTAGATAATTTATTTAAATTGTAATTCATTGTATTTAGTTTAGGTAATTAATTTAATTATAGTGCAGTGTTAGGTGTAATTGTAACATAGGTTAGGTTTTATTTTACAGGTAATTTTGTATTTATTTTAACTAGGTAGTTATTAAATAGTTAAATATTTAATAACTATTGTACCGAGTTAAAATAAATACAAAGTTGCCTGTAAAATAAAAATAATCCCTAAACTAGATACAATGTAACTATTAGTTATATTGTAGCTATCTTAGGGTTTATTTTATAGGTAAGTATTTAGTTTTAAATAGGAATAATTTAGTTAATGATAGGAATTTTATTTAGATTTATTAAAATTATATTTCAGTTAGGGGGGTTAGGTTTAGGGTTAAACTTAGGTTTAGGGGTTAATAACTTTATTATAGTTGCGGCGACATTGTGGGAGGCAGATTAGGGGTTAATAAATGTAGTTAGGTTGCGGCGACATTGGGGGCAGCAAATTAGGGGTTAATAAATATAATGTAGGGTTTGACGATGTTGGGGGCAGCAGATTAGGGGTTCATAACTATAATGTAGGTGGCAGCGGTGTCTGGAGCAGCAGATTAGGGGTTAATAATATAATGCAGATTAGAGGTTAATAAGTGTAGGATTAGGGGTGTTTATACTTGGGGTTCATGTTAGGGTGTTTGGTGTAGACATAAATTTTATTTCCCCACAGGAATCAATGGGGCTGCGTTAGAAGCTGAACGCTGCTTTTTTTGCAGATGTTAGGTTTTTTTTTTTCAGCCGGCTCTCCCCCATTGATTCCTATGGGGAAATTGTGCACAAGCACGTTTTACCTGCTCACCACTACCGTAAGCAGCGCTGGTATTGAGGTGAGATTTGGAGCTAAATTTTGCTCTTCGCTCACTTTTTTGCGGTTAACGCCGGGTTTGTAAAAACCCGTAATACCAGCGCTGTCTGCAAGTGAGCGGTGAGGGAAAACTGCTCTTTACCACCGCACCCCTGTTAACGCAAAACTTGTAATCTAGGTGTTTGTGATTACATATATTGTTTATATAACCAATTAAGTTTTACCATTACTTTAAGTAATACAGCAAGTAAATTCAAATACCTATAGCAATAAAGGCTGGTTACTCACAGGCCAAAAAATAATGTAGCAGGAAATATAACGATCATATATTCAGTCCAGTGAATAGCAAAATATTTAGTTGAACAAGAGGTTCTGCAAGGTTGGAGCAATCAAGCTAGAAGTCAGTGTATGACAAACAAGGTAGCTGAAATAAGAGATACTGCAATGCTAGACCAAACTGGTTCAGATGACTTAAAATAGATTTCAGCAAACAAAGCAGGGTGATACACAGGTATTCAAGCAGAAGGTTATTTAACTATAACAGTTTTCAACAAATACAGTCTGATGAAAAAGCAGACATTTTAAAAAAAGCTTCTAATTTAATTCTATTATCACATTTGCTTCATTCTCATGGTATTCTTTGTTGAAGAGATACCTTGGTAGGTAGCGAGCACATACCTGAAGCACTACATGACAGGAAAAAGTGCTGCCCTCTACTGATCTAGCTTATGTATAACATTGTTGCAAAACTGCTGTCATATAGTGCTGCAAACATGTGCCTACCTTTCTGCTTTTCAACAAAGAATATCAAGAAGACTAAGAACATTTGCTAATAGAAGTACAATTGAAAGTTGTTTAAAATTGTATGCACTATGTCCCTTTAAGCCACCCAGGTATGTTTTGATTTCTATGATTTATAAGTATTCTCTAGGGGAATGACTTTGCACTTGGCATATCTATGATATCCAATACATCATCTCTCACCTAAAAGCAATCTATAAATAACACCCTATTCCATCATTAATTAATCATAATCAGAAATGTTAGCACGTTATGCCCCTCCCCCCCAGAAGTTTAATATTATTCTGATGAGCAAAAGCTAAAAGCAGTTCCCCCACTTCAGATTGCAAGTGAGCATTGTGTGTGCCGGATTAAAACTCTGTGTATGTGTAGCCATTAATGCTTTACAGGAAACACAAAACTATAGTCGTATTGAATGCTGCAGCTGATTGTTGCTGCTGCAGTATTTCTTAGCAAAAACACTCTGACATAATAAAACATGAGATAACATCTTTATAGCTGAGGTTTATGAGTTATGTAAAAACTATGAATGAGGATGGTTCCAAGGACATTCCTTCTTTGATATACCGCAATGCTTTAAAGCTTTGTTCTTCAACAAATTACTGATGAAGCCCCTATGAAGCAGTCACAATCAATTAGTGTGATAGGTACCTTGTGCAGCTGGATTTGTCTCCCAAAGCTCAGACTCATGGATATGAATGAGAGTTTTATTATCTCCCCAATGTCTCCAACATTCAGCTGTCAAAAGAGATAATAGATGATAGTGCTTTCATACCAGTAAATTTATGAACTGTGCTGAAATATGTACAGATAATATATAATATGAGCAGTGTCACAGGATATTTCTATTTATAAATGTTAATAAATTCAAGTAGTATTCTGTAAGCAAAATGGTTATAATCAAAATACTATAGATGCCACATCCACTTCTGTAAGAAACAAAATACATTATAAAATGTCACAAAGCGGCTAGATTAAAAGTGAGGCACTAACTGTTGCACGCCAGCAATATCGGGTTCTTTCCTTTTTTTGCATGCAACGGAAAAAGCGCTTGTATAACAAGTTGAAACTAAACGTTATGGCAAGAGCACAATCGTGATTTTTGCTTGTTGGGTTTATGCGACACACAAACTCATGTAAGGGGTTGTGCGTTAATAAAAAAATTTCACTAAACACAACATAAATACATTTAGCATTACCGTTACACTCATATAAACACTATTTGATAAAAATTATTAATATAAATGAAAAAAGACTTATAAGGGTTCAAAGGTATGTTGTTAGATATATAGACAATGTGTTTGACTGCAAAGGGCTATATTGTGTATATATACATAAATATACATTTCTTAATATGTGTATGCATGTATATATATATATATATATATATATATATATATATATATATGTATGTATGTGTGTGGATATATGTGTTCATATGTATGTATGTGTTTATGTTTTTACTTTATAATTGCTATACATATTTAACATGTTCTTCACTTACATGAAAATTTAATTTTTATTGTAAATACATTTCTATGTGCATCTGTATACCTATATATGTATATATGTATATCTATTCCTTAAGATATATAGGTATATATATTTATTTTACATTAGCATTATCATATATATATATATATATATATATATATATATATATATATATATATATATATATATATATATATAGATAATAATACAAATAATTATGTGAAGAACATAGGAATGTAAAATATGCGTAAATGTGCGATTTGTGTTTTGCACTAATCGTCAGGTTTTGCTTGCGTGCAGACTTTTAAAGGGACAGTTTACACCAGAATATTTATTGTTTTAAAATATAGATAATCCCTTTATTACCCATTCCCCAGTTTTGTATAACAAACACAGTTATATTAATACATTTTTTTACCTCTGTGATTATCTTGTATCTATGCCTTTGCAAACTGCCCCTTATTTCAGTTCTTTTGACAGACTCGCATTTTAGCCAATCAGTGCTGGCTCCTAGGAACTCCACATGCATGAGCACAGTGTTATCCATATAAAACACATGAACACCCGCTAGTGGTGAAAAACTGTCAAAATGCCCTGAGCTAAAAGGCGGCCTTCAAGGGTTTAGAAATTAGCATATGAACCTCCTAGATTTAGCTTTCAACTAAGAATACCAAGAGAACAAAGCAAAATTGGTGATAGAAGTAAATTGGAAAATTGTTTAAAATTACATGCCCTATATCAATAATGAAAGTTTGTTTTGGACTAGACTGTCCCTTTAACTTTTAACTTGTTATATGCGTATAACCCAGCACAAGAGTAAAAATTACTTCTAGCTAAGGATACACACGTAATCTAGCCCTGAGTGTGGTGTGTATTTAATTAACCCCTTAATGACCACAGCACTTTTCCATTTTCTGTCCGTTTGGGACCAAGGCTATTTTTACATTTCTGCTGTGTTTGTGTTTAGCTGAAATTTTCCTCTTACTCGTTTACTGTACCCACACATATTATATACCGTTTTTCTCGCCATTAAATGGACTTTCAAAATATACCATTATTTTCATCATATCTTATAATTTACTATAAAAAAAATTATAAAATATGAGGAAAAAATGGAAAAAAACACACTTTTTCTAACTTTGACCCCCAAAATCTGTTATACATCTACAACCACCAAAAAAAACATATGCTAAATAGTTTCTAAATTTTGTCCTGAGTTTAGAAATACCCAATGTTTACATGTTCTTTGATTTTTTTGCAAGTTATAGGGCCATAAATACAAGTAGCACTTTGCTATTTCCAAGCCACTTTTTTTCAGAATTAGCGATAGTTATATTGGGACACTGATATCTTTCAGGAATCCCTGAATATCCATTGACATGTAGATATTTTTTTTTAGAAGACATCCCAAAGTATTGATCTAGGCCCATTTTGGTATATTTCATGCCACCATTTCACCACCAAATGCGATCAAATAAAAAAAAATTGTTCACTTTTTCACAATTTTTTTCACAAACTTTAGGTTTCTCACTGAAATTATTTACAAAAAACTTATGCAATTATAGCATACATGGTTGTAAATGCTTCTCTGGGATCCCCTTTGTTCATAAATAGCAGACATATATGGCTTTGGTTTTGCTTTTTACTAATTAGAAGGCTGCTAAATGCGACTGCGCACCACACGTGTATTATGCCCAGCAGTGAAGGGGTTAATTAGGGAGCATGTAGGGAGCTTCTAGGGTTAATTTTAGCTTCAGTGTAGTGTAGTAGACAACCCCAAGTATTGATCTAGGCCCATTTTGGTATATTTCATGCCACCATTTCACCGCCAAATGCAATCAAATTAAAAAAAACGCTAAATTTTTCACAATTTTAGGTTTCTCACTAAAATGATTTACAAACAGCATGTGCAATTATGGCACAAATGGTTGTAAATGGTTCTCTGGGATCCCCTTTGTTCAGAAATAACAGACATATATGACTTTGGCGTTGCTTTTTGGTAATTAGAAGGCCGCTAAGTGCTGCTGCGCATCACACGTGTATTATGGCTAGCAGTGAAGGGGTTAATTAGGTAGTTTGTAGGGAGCTTGCAGGGTTAATTTTAGCTTTAGTGTAGAGATCAGACTCCCACCTGACACATCAGACCCCCTGATCCCTCCCAAACAGCTCCCTTCCCTCCCCCACCCCACAATTGTCCCCACCATCTTAAGTACTGGCAGAAAGTCTGCCAGTACTAAAATAAAAGTGTTTTTTTAAAAAAAAAAAAAAATACATTTTTAGCATATTTACATATGCTACTTTGTAGGATCCCCCCTTAGCCCCCAACCTCCCTGATCCCCCCCCAAAACAGCTCTCTAACCCCCCCCCCCCCTGCCTTATTGGGTTTACCCAGTTTGCAAGAATTTTTTTTTTTTATGATTTCTGTAGTGTAGCTTCCCCCCCCCCCCCACAGACCAATCCCCCACCCCCTGATTAAGCTATTTTATATATATAAAAACTAATTTTTATTAACTTTTTAAATTTTAATACAAACTTTTTTTCTGTAGTGTAGCGGTTCCCACCCGCTCCCTCCCCGTGCACGCGCCCGCCCCCACCCTCCCGTGCACGCGCGCGCCTCTGATCACCTCCGCCCACGATCCCGCCCCCCTACACATCATCAAGGCCATCGATGGCCGCCACCCGCCTCCCGAACCGGCTCCCACCCGCCAACGAATTTAGCCGGTAATGTCCGGTGCAGAGAGGGCCACAGATTGCTAAAAAAGGTTATTGCAGGATGCCTCAATATCGAGGCATCACTGCAATAACCGGAAAGCAACTGGAAGCGAGCAGGATCGCTTCCAGCTGCTTTCCAGACCAAGGACGTACGCCACACGTCCTCGGTCATTAAGTGTATTTTTTTTGAGGACGTGTGGCGTACGTCCTTGGTCGTTAAGGGGTTAAAGAAAGAGACATTAAAGCTTTTTTTATGTTTTGCATCTTAAAAGGATATTATAAATTGTACAAGAGATTTTTATTTTTGAAAAATGAAAATTTCTGTTTTGAAAATACTATCGGCCGGATTACAAGTGGAGTGCAAATTAAAGCTCCAGCTTGAACGCTAGATTAATTGCGCTAGAAGTAAGATTTTTGAGCTCGTTGGGTTGGGCTCGTATTATGAGTTGAAAGTAAACTATTTTCGCTCTGGTGGTAACCCGAAGAGTCCAAAAATCTGAAGTTAGAATATTGCGTGCAAGTGGAAAAAAACACACCACTCTTGCACAAACACAATCGCATATTCTCATTTGCGCTAACCCGACATGAAAATATGACTAATTCACATTCCTATATTCTGCTCATAACAGAATATGTTCTATTTATTCATAAATAAATATCTCCACATATATCACATGGTCTTTTGGTACAGTATATATCTATACCTCCCTCTCTCGCTTTCTCTTTCTCTCTCTCTCTCTCTCTCTCTCTCTCTCTCTATATATATATATATATATATATATATATATATACATGATTATATATAGGCATCCAGATATATATATATATATATATATATATATATATATATATGTGAATATCTATTTATATATACATATAACATATTCTGTTATGTGAAGAACATTGGAACTTTAAATATTTACAGTAAATATATACTTTAGTAAAAACCTTTATTAAATATGAATATTGCAAAAATATGCTTTTGTTTTTCGTCTTCTTAAAGGTAAAGGGCTCCAATGCACTTACTGTCTACATATGTATACATATGTATGTATGTGTTTATATGTGTATATATATATATATATATATATATATATATATATATATATATATATATATATATGTCTGTAAATACATATATGAACATATAAATACATAAATACACATGTACACATATGTATATATATATACATACATATACATATTTAGACATATATATGTATGTATGCATGTATGTCTATGTTAAAGCCCTTTGTCTGCCTTTTTTCCTAACACCTCAGATCTCATATCTTTGAGCTTCTTTAACTTTTGTATGCAATTTTTTTTGTAATACTTTTAATTAGATGGTGTTATTATAAGTGTAATTCAGGGCTCAAGTTGACCGGGGACGCATGGGAACGGAGTTCCTGCACTATTTTTGCAGGAGGAACTAAGTTCCCTATGGACAGAAAACAGAAATACTTAAGTTAACACTGATGATGCTGGTGGGAGGAGCTGGAGCACAGTCTGTTTAGAGGGATAGTGAGTACCTCTAGTAATGGACAGTAACATGTCCAACATTACACAAAATACAAGTCTGTAATGGTCCTGCTGTTTTATCACCCTGCACTGTGTGGAACACATGGTGCTTACATTTCTGTGTGGCTTGCTTTGGGGTTTTTAGATCCCCTCAGCAGAAATAGGACTATTGCACCTTAAGTGGGTGACAGACGAGGATTTTAAGGCCCAAAGGCAACTATTGAACCATTCATTGGATTTAATTTGCTTTCATTAACTAAAGTGTATAGATTATATACATATAGTCTTGGTGAGTTGCCACACTTTTTTTTGTAGGACTTGACCCCTGGTGTAAGTGTACTTGTAATGTATTTTTTATGTGTTTTGTACAACTTTTATGTTTCGAAAAACAGTTAATCAAAGCTCTGAAGTCGCAGTGATCATTCTAGCTTAAATGATGATTGCGCAAACCTTTGCAATATATCTGTCGCGATCGCTCAGCTGCTGATCGCTTCCTATGTCTCAGCGCGGTAGCGCCTTCATTGGTTGCTTAGCAACCCTGTTCCTGTCGGCTCTTCCGATGACGTCAGGAGGCCTTCTTATTCTGGCGTCTCCTCTCATCGGTGCCTGTTTGTTGTTACTCATGGGCTATGTGAGTACAAATTTATTCTTGTGATTCCTGAATTTGTGCCTGCTTATTCTGAACCCTAAACCCCTACCTGCCTGATATCGTTGCTGGACACTGCTTACCTGACTACTCTATTGGTTGACCCCTGCCTGCCTGATAACACGTTGCTGGACACTGCTTACCTGACTACTCTATTGGTTAACCCCTACCTGCCTGATAACACGTTGCTGGACACTGCTTACCTGACTACTCAATTGGTTAACCCCTACCTGCCTGATAACACGTTGCTGGACACTGCTTACCTGACTACTCTATTGGTTAACCCCTACCTGCCTGATAACACGTTGCTGGACACTGCTTACCTGACTACTCTATTGGTTAACCCCTACCTGCCTGATAACAAGTTGCTGGACACTGCTTACCTGACTACTCTATTGGTTAACCCCTACCTGCCTGATAACACGTTGCTGGACACTGCTTACCTAACTACTCTATTGGTTAACCCTTACCTGCCTGATTACACATTGCTGGACATTGCTTACCTGCCTACTCTATTGGTTAACCCGTACCTGTCTGATAATACGTTGCTGGACATTGCTTACCTGACTACTCTTTTGGTTGACTCCTATCTGCCTGATTACACGTTACTGGATATTGCTTGCCTGACTATTCTATTGGTTAACCCTTACCTGCCTGATTACACGTTGCTGGACATTGCCTGCCTGATTATTCTATTGGTTAACCATTTCTACACAAAGTTTCTTCTCCTGACCCTGCTGTGTCATCTTCCAGTCTATTACTGTGAGTATATTATACTACAGCTGTCGCAGGGTCAGGTCCTGGTATATACTCACTGTGCTAGGGTGTTATTAACCTCATTCTAGCATTTGGGTCTAACTCTGGACTTTACCTATCCTGACAATATCCCTTGTGCTCCATTTGTAATCTAGTCCCATGTTTGTTTTTTTATGATTGCTGATGTGTGTACAGACTACAAAAATTACTGTGACAGTTGCCCTTAGCAGCCAATAAGCAGTGCACCAGATACTTGTGAAACCTGAGCAAATAAATGCTATTAATATTACTTTCATTACCAATTAAAAAATATTATAAATTTGTCAAGTACAAAAATGTTAAATATTCTCTTTCATAGACACAATAAAAACATTTTAAATTGATTGTCCCTTTAATTTAACATAATGAGACCAGTAGCAAACTAACGGCTAGATTATGAGTTTTGCGCTATGAGTAAAAAAGCAGCGTTAAGGCTCATAACGCTGATTTTTCACTACCTCTGCTATTACGAGTCTTGTAGGTACAGCTGTCCCGCACACTTTTTTGGCCGTACCGCAAATTAAGTTACGGAATTTGCGTAAAGTCTTTTTTCAATGGGACTTCCATAGCGCCGGTATTACAAACTTTTTTTTTGAGGCCAAAAAGTGAGCGGTACAGCCTATTCCGCAAGATTTGTAATGCAATCTAAAGTCAGTAGTTATGAGTTTTATGCTACAACGCAGTAACATAAAACTCGTAACTAAAGAGCTAAGAAGTACACTAACACCCATAAACTACCTATTAACCCCTAAACAGAGGCCTTTCCCACATCACAAACACTAAAATAAAATTATTAACCCCTAGTCTGCCGCTCCGGACATCGCCGCCACTATAATAAACATATTATCCCCTAAACCGTCGCACTCCCACCTCCCAAACACTAGTTAATATTATTAACCCCTAATCTGCCAACCTTAACATCGCCGCAACCTACATTACAGTTATTAACCCCTAATCTGCCGCCCCCAACGTTGCCGCCACTATACAAAAGTTATTAACCCCTAAACCTAAGTCTAACCATAACCCTAACACCCCCTAACTTAAATATAATTAAAAGAAATCTAAATAGAAATTCCTATCATTACCTAAATAATTCCTATATAAAACTAAATACTTACCTGTAAAATAAACCCTAAGCTAGCTACAATATAACTAATAGTTACATTGTAGCTAGCTTAGGGTTTATTTTTATTTTACAGGCAAGTTTGAATTTATTTTAACTAGGTAGAATAGTTACTAAATAGTTATTAACTATTTACTAACTACCTAGCTAAAATAAATACAAATTTACCTGTAAAATAAAACCTAACCTGAGTTACACTAACACCTAACACTACAATTAAATAAATTACCTAAATGAAATACAATTACCTAAATTACAACAAAAACATAATTTATGCTTACCTGATAAATTTATTTCTCTTGTAGTGTATCCAGTCCACGGATCATCCATTACTTATGGGATATTCTCCTTCCCAACAGGAAGTTGCAAGAGGATCACCCCAGCAGAGCTGCTATATAGCTCCTCCCCTAACTGCCATATCCAATCATTCGACCGAAACAAACAGAGAAAGGAGAAACCATAGTGTGCAGTGGTGACTGTAGTTTAATAAAATTTTAGACCTGCCTTAAAATGACAGGGCGGGCCGTGGACTGGATACACTACAAGAGAAATAAATTTATCAGGTAAGCATAAATTATGTTTTCTCTTGTTAAGTGTATCCAGTCCACGGATCATCCATTACTTATGGGATACCAATACCAAAGCTAAAGTACACGGATGATGGGAGGGACAAGGCAGGGATTAAGCGGAAGGAACTACTGCCTGAAGAACCTTTCTCCCAAAAACAGCCTCCGAAGAAGCAAAAGTATCAAATTTGTAAAATTTTGAAAAAGTGTGAAGCGAAGACCAAGTCGCGGCCTTGCAAATCTGTTCAACAGAGGCCTCATTTTTAAAGGCCCAGGAGGAGGCAAAAGCTCTAGTAGAATGAGCTGTAATTCTTTCAGGGGGCTGCTGTCCAGCAGTCTCATAGGCTAGGCGTATAAAACTCCGAAGCCAAAAGGAAAGAGAGGTTGCTGAAGCTTTTTGACCTCTCTTCTGTCCAGAATAAATGACAAACAGGAAAGATGTTTGACGAAAATCTTTAGTAGCTTGTAAGTAAAACTTCAAGGCACAGACTACGTCCAGATTATGGAAAAGACGTTCCTTCTTTGAAGAAGGATTAGGACACAATGATGGAACAACAATCTCTTGATTGATATTCTTGTTAGAAACCACCTTATGTAAAAACCCAGGTTTGGTACGCAGAACTACCTTATCTGCATGAAAAATCAGATAAGGAGAATCACATTGTAAGACAGATAGCTCAGAGACTCTCCGAGCCGAGGAAATAGCCATCAAAACAGAACTTTCCAAGATAAAAGCTTAATATCAATGGAATGAAGGGGTTCAAACAGAACTCCTTGAAGAACTTTAAGAACCAAGTTTAAGCTCCATGGGGGAGCAATAGATTTAAACACAGGCTTAATTCTAACCAAAGCCTGACAAAATGCCTGGACGTCTGGAACTTCTGCCAGACCCTTGTGCAAAAGAAAAGACAGAGCAGAAATCTGTCCCTTTAAGGAACTAGCTGATAATCCTTTGTCCAACCCTCTTGGAGAAAGGATAATATCCTAGGAATCCTAACCTTACTCCATGAGTAATTCTTGGATTCACACCAGTAAAGATATGTACGCCATATCTTGTGATAGATTTTCCTGGTAACAGGCTTTCGTGCCTGTATTAAGGTATCAGTGACTGACTCGGAGAAGCCACGCTTTGATAGAATCAAGCGTTCAATCTCCATGCAGTCAGTCTCAGAGAAATTAGATTTGGATGATTGAAAGGACCTTGTATTATAAGGTCCTGTCTTAGAGGCAGAGTCCATGGTGGAAAGGATGACATGTCCACTAGGTCTGCATACCAGGTCCTGCGTGGTCACGCAGGCGCTATTAGAATCACCGATGCTCTCTCCTGTTTGATTTTGTCAATCAGTCGAGGGAGCAGAGGAAACGGTGGAAACACATAAGCCAGGTTGAAGAACCAAGGCGCTGCTAGAGCATCTATCAGCGTCGCTTCTGGGTCCCTGGACCTGGATCCGTAACAAGGAGACGCCATGAGATCCAACTCTGGTTTGCCCCAAAAATGAATCAACTGAGCAAACACCTCCAGATGGAGTTCCCACTCCCCCGGGTGAAAAGTCTGACGACTTAGAAAATCCGCCTCCCAGTTCTCTACGCCTGGGATATGGATTGCTGACAGGTGGCAAGAGTGAGTCTCTACCCAGCGAATTATTTTTGAGACTTCTATCATCACTAGGGAACTCCTGGTTCCCCCTTGATGGTTGATGCAAGCCACAGTCGTGATATTGTCCGACTGAAATCTGATGAACCTCAGTGTTGCTAACTGAGGCCAAGCCAGAAGAGCATTGAATATTGCTCTTAACTCCAGAATATTTATCGGAAGGAGTTTCTCCTCCTGAGTCCACAATCCCTGTGCCTTCAGGGAGTTCCAGACTGCACCCCAACCTAGAAGGCTGGCATCTTCCAATCTGACCTGCGAAAGGTCATACCCTTGGACAGGTGGACCCGAGACAACCACCAGAGAAGAGAATCTCTGGTCTCTAGATCCAGATTTAGCAGAGGGGACAAATCTGTGTAATCCCCATTCCACTGACTTAGCATGCATAATTGCAGCGGTCTGAGATGTAGGCGCGCAAATGGCACTATGTCCATTGCCGCTACCATTAAGCCGATCACCTCCATACACTGAGCCACCAAAGGGCGCGGAATGGAATGAAGAATACGGCAAGTATTTAGAAGCTTTGATAACCTGGACACCGTCAGGTAAATTTTCATCTCTACAGAATCTATAAGAGTCCCTAAGAAGGAGACTCTTGTGAGTGGGGATAGAGAACTCTTTTCCTCATTCACTTTCCACCCGTGCGATCTCAGAAATGTCAGAACTATCTCTGTATGAGACTTGGCAATTTGAAGGCTTGACGCCTGTATCAGGATGTCGTCTAGATACGGAGCCACCGCTATGCCTCGCTGTCTTAGAACCGCCAGAAATGAGCCCAGAACCTTTGTAAAGATTCTCGGGGCTATAGCCAACCCGAAGGGAAGAGCTACAAATTGGTAATGCCTGTCTAGAAAGGCAAACCTTAGGAACCGATGATGATCTTTGTGAATCGGTATGTGAAGGTAGGCATCCTTTAAGTCCACTGTGGTCATGTACTGACCCTCTTGGATCATGGGTAGGATGGTCCGAATAGTTTCCATTTTGAAAGATGGAACTCTGAGGAATTTGTTTAAGATCTTTAGATCCAAAATTGGTCTGAAGGTTCCCTCTTTTTTGGGAACCACAAACAGATTTGAATAAAAACCCTGTCCTTGTTCCGTCCGCGGAACTGGATGGATCACTCCCATTACTAGGAGGTCTTGCACACAGCGTAGGAATGCCTCTTTCTTTATCTGATTTGCAGATAACCTTGAAAGATGAAATCTCCCTTGTGGAGGGGAAGCTTTGAATTCCAGAAGATATCCCTGAGATATGATCTCCAACGCCCAGGGATCCTGAACATCTCTTGCCCATGCCTGGGCACAGAGAAAAAGTCTGCCCCCTACTAGATCCGTCGCCGGATAGGGGGCCGTTCCTTCATGCTGTCTTAGAGGCAGCAGCAGGCTTTCTGGCCTGCTTGCCTTTGTTCCAGGACTGGTTAGGTCTCCAGGCCTGCTTAGATTGAGCAAAAGTTCCTCTTGTCCTGAAGCGGAGGAAGTTGATGCTGCACCTGCCTTGGAATTTCAAAAGGCACGAAAATTAGACTGTTTGGCCTTTGATTTGGCCCTGTCCTGCGGAAGGGTATGACCCTTACCTCCAGTAATGTCAGCAATAATTTCTTTCAAACCAGGCCCGAATAAGGTCTGCCCCTTGAAAGGAATGTTGAGTAATTTAGACTTTGAAGTCACATCAGCTGACCAGGATTTGAACCATAGCGCCCAATGCGCCTGGATGGCGAATCCTGAATTCTTAGCCATTAGTTTAGTCAAATGAACAATGGCATCAGAAACAAATGAGTTAGCTAGCTTAAGAGTTCTAAGCTTGTCAACAATTTCAGTCAACGGAGCTGTATGGATGGCCTCTTCCAGGGCCTCAAACCAGAATGCCGCCGCAGCCGTGACAGGCGCAATGCATGCAAGTGGCTGTAAAATAAAACCTTGTTGAATAAACATTTTCTTAAGGTAACCCTCCAATTTTTTATCCATTGGATCTGAAAAAGCACAACTGTCCTCAACCGAGATAGTGGTATGCTTTGCTAAAGTAGAAACTGCTCCCTCCACCTTAGGGACAGTCTGCCATAAGTCCCGTGTAGTGGCATCTATTGGAAACATTTTTATAAATATAGGAGGTGGGGAAAAGGACACACCGGGCCTATCCCATTCCTTACTAATAATTTCTGTAAGCCTTTTAGGTATTGGAAAAACATCAGTACTCACCGGCACTGCATAGTATTTATCCAGCCTACACAATTTCTCTGGCACTGCAATTGTGTCACAGTCATTCAGAGCAGCTAATACCTCCCCAAGCAATACACCTAGGTTCTCAAGCTTAAATTTAGAATTAGAAATCTCTGAATCAGGTCTCCCCGAATCAGAGACGTCACCCACAGACTGAAGCTCTCCGTCCTCAGGTTCTGCATATTGTGACGCAGTATCAGACATGGCTCTTACAGCATCTACGCGCTCTGTATCTCTCCTAACCCCAGAACTATCGCGCTTGCCTCTTAATTCAGGCAATCTAGATAGTACCTCTGACAGGGTATTATTCATGATTGCAGCCATGTCCTGCAAAGTAATCGCTATGGGCGTCCCTGATGTACTTGGCACCATATTAGCGTGCGTCCCTTGAGCGGGAGGCGAAGGGTCCAACACGTGGGGAGAGTTAGTCGGCATAACTTCCCCCTCGTCAGACCCCTCTGGTGACAATTCTTTTATAGATAAAGACTGATCTTTACTGTTTAAGGTGAAATCAATACATTTAGTACACATTTTCCTATGGGGCTCCACCATGGCTTTTAAACATAATGAACAAGTATCCTCTGTTTCAGACATGTTTGTACAGACTAGCAATGAGACTAGCAAGCTTGGAAAACACTTTAAAGCAAGTTAACAAGCAATATAAAAAACGTTACTGTGCCTTTAAGAGAAACAAATTTTGACAAAATTTGAAATAACAGTGAAAAAAAGGCAGTTACACTAACAAAATTTTTACAGTGTATGTAACAAGTCAGCAGAGCATTGCACCCACTTGCAAATGGATGATTAACCCCTTAATGCAATAAACAGATCAAAAAAACGACATAGACGTTTTTTAACAGACACAACAAAACTGCCACAGCTGAGCTGTGGATTACATTCCCTATAAATGATTTTGAAAGTCTTTTTAGCCCTTTAGAGATGTCCTGTAGTATTCATGGGACTGCTGAGGGAATCTGGATGATTCATTTTGTAATTTTAACTGCGCAAAAAAGCGCTAAAATAGGCCCCTCCCACTCATTATTAGAACAGTGGGAAGCCTCAGTTAACTGTTTCTATGCAGAAAATAAGTCAGCCATGTGGAAAAAATTATACCCCAATAAGTTTTATCACCAATGTACCTCAAAAAACGATTAAACATGCCAGCTCTATTGATAAGCCTGATACCAGTCGCTTCTACTGCATTTAAGGCTTTACTACATTACTTCAGTATTAGCAGCATTTTCTTAGTCAAATTCCATTCCTTAGAAAATTATTTTACTGCACATACATTAATAAGCCTGATACCAGTCGCTTTCGCTGCATTTAAGGCTTTACTTACATTATTTTGGTATCAGCAGTATTTTCTTAGTCAATTCAATTCCTTAGAAAAATATTTTACTACACATACCTTAGTTGCAGGAGACCCTGCACGCCATTCCCTTTCTGAAGTTACCCCACTCCTCAGAATGTGTGAGAACAGCCAATGGATCCTAGTTACTTCTGCTAAGATCATAGAAAACGCAGGCAGATTCTTCTTCCAAATACTGCCTGAGAAAAAACAGCACACTCCGGTGCCATTTAAAAATAACAAACTTTTGATTGAAGAATTAATTAAGTATAAAACACCACACTCCTCTCACGACCTCCATCTATGTTGAGGGTTGCAAGAGAATGACTGGATATGGCAGTTAGGGGAGGAGCTATATAGCAGCTCTGCTGGGGTGATCCTCTTGCAACTTCCTGTTGGGAAGGAGAATATCCCATAAGTAATGGATGATCCGTGGACTGGATACACTTCACAAGAGAAAAACCCACTAAATTACACAAAATAAAAAAGACATTATCAGATATTTAAACTAATTACACCTAATCTAATAGCCCTATCAAAATAAAAAAGCCCCCCAAAATAATAAAAAAAATCCCTAGCCTACAATAAACTTCGAATAGCCCTTAAAAGGGCCTTTTGCGGGGCATTGCCCCAAAGAAATCAGCTCTTTTACCTGTAAAAAAAAATGCAAACAACCCCCCCAACAGTAAAACCCACCACCCACACAACCAACCCCCCAAATAAAATCCTAACTAAAAAAACCTAAGCTCCCCATTGCCCTGAAAAGGGCATTTGAATGGGCATTGCCCTTAAAAGGGCATTTAGCTCTATTGCTGCCCAAACCCTAATCTAAAACTAAAACCCACCCAATAAACCCTTAAAGAAACCTAACACTAACCTCTGAAGATCCACTTACAGTTTTGAAGAGCCGACATCCATCCTCAACGAAGCCGGGAGAAGTCCTCAGCAAAGCGGCAAGAAGTCATCAAAGAAGCCGGGAGAAGTCTTCATCCAAGCCGGCCAGCAGAAGTGGTCCTCCAGACGGGCAGAAGTCTTCATCCAGACGGCATCTTCTATCTTCATCCATTTGGCACGGAGCAGCCCCATCTTCAAGACATCCGGCACGGAGCATCCTCTTCTTTCCACGTTTTCTTCCCAAATGAATGTTCCTTTAAATGACATCATCCAAGATGGCGTCCCTTGAATTCCGATTGGCTGATAGAATTCTATCAGCCAATCGGAATTAAGGTTGAAAAAGTCCTATTGGCTGATGCAATCAGCCAATAGGATTGAACGTCAATCCTATTGACTGATCCAATCAGCCAATAGGATTGAGCTTGCATTCTATTGGCTGTTCCAATTAGCCAATAGAAGGCAAGCTCAATCCTATTGGCTGATTGGATCAACCAATAGGATTGACGTTCAATCCTATTGGCTGTTTGGATCAGCCAATAGGATTGACATTCAATCCTATTGGCTGATTGCATCAGCCAATAGGATTTTTTCAACCTTAATTCTGTTTGGCTGATCAAATTCTATCAGCCAATCGGAATCTAAGGGACGCCATCTTGGATAACATCACTTAAAGGAACCTTCATTCCTTGGGAGTCGTCGTAAGAAGAGGATAATCCACACCGGATGTCTTGAAGATGGACCTGCTCCGCGCCGGATGGATGAAGATAGAAGACTTCTGCCTGTCTGGAGGACCACTTCTCCTGGCTTGGATGAAGACTTCTCCAGGCTTTGTTGAGGACTTCTTGCCGCTTCATTGAGGACTTCTCCCAGCTTCATTGACGATGGATGTCCAGTCTTCAAAACTGTAAGTGGATCTTTGGGGGTTAGTGTTAGGTTTTTTAAGGGTTTATTGGGTGGGTTTTAGTTTTAGATTAGGGTTTGTGCAGCAATAGAGCTAAATGCCCCTTTAAGGGCAATGCCCATCCAAATGCCCTTTTCAGGGCAATGGGGAGCTTAGGTTTTTTTAGTTAGGGTTTTATTTGGGGGGTTGGTTGTGTGGGTGGTGGGTTTTACTGTTGGGGGGTTGTTTGTATATTTTTACAGGTAAAAGAGCTGATTTCTTTGGGGCAATGCCCCGCAAAAGGCCCTTTTAAGGGCTATTGGTAGTTTAGTTTAGGCTAGGTTTTTTTTTATTTTGGGGGGGCTTTTTTTAATTTTTATAGGGCTACTAGATTAGGTGTAATTAGTTTAAATATCTTGCAATTTTTTTTATTTTGTTTAATTTAGTGGGGTTTTTTGTAATTTAGGTAATTTTATTAAATGTAGTTACTTATATTTAATTTAGGTAATGTATTTAATTGTAGTGTAAGGTTAGGTGTTAGTGTAACTCAGGTTAGGTTTTATTTTACAGGTAAATTTGTATTTATTTTAGCTAGGTAGTTAGTAAATAGTTAATAACTATTTAGTAACTATTCTACCTAGTTAAAATAAATACAAACTTGCCTGTAAATAAAAATAAACCCTAAGCTAGCTACAATGTAACTATTAGCTATATTGTAGCTATCTTAGGGTTTATTTTACAGGTAAGTATTTAGTTTTAAATAGGAATTATTTAGGTAATGATAGGAATTTTTATTTAGATTTAGTTTAATTATATTTAAGTTAGTGGGTGTTAGGGTTAGAATTAGGTTTAGGGGTTAATAAATATAGTATGTTGGGGGCGGCAGATTAGGGGTTAATAATTGTAGGTAGGTGGGGGCGATGTTAGGGACAGCAGATTAGGGGTTAATATGTTTATTATAGTGGCGGTGATGTCCAGAGCGGCAGATTAGGGGTTAATAATATTTAACTAATGTTTGCGATGCGGGAGTGTGGCGGTTTAGGGGTTAATATGTTTATTATAGTGGCGGCGATGTCCGGAGTGGCAGATTAGGGGTTAATAAGTATAATGTAGTTGTCGGTGATGTTGGGGACGGCAGATTAGGGATTAATAAGTGTAAGATTAGGGGTGTTTAGACTCTGGGTTTATGTTAGGGTGTTAGGTGTAAACATACATTTTGTTTCCCCATAGGAATCAATGGGGCTGCGTTACTGAGCTTTACGCTGCTTTTTTCCAGGTGTAAGACTTTTTTTCTGCCAGTTCTCCCCATTGATGTCTATGGGGAAATCATGCACGAGCACGTAAAAACAGCTCACCGCTGACTTAAGCAGCGCTGGTATTGGAGTGCGGTATGGAGCATAATTTTGCTCTATGCTTACTTCTTGTCTTTTAAAGCCGGGTTTATAAAAACCTGTAATACCAGCACTGTAGCTAGTGAGCAGTGACAATAACATGCAAGTTAGCACCGCACCCCTCATAACGCAAAACTCGTAATCTAGCCGTAAGTGTTGTGAAAATAGCCTCTCATTTTTTTCATGGGGCCCAAGAAAGATTCAATACAGACAAAATCTTTACAAACATATTGATATGATTTCATTACAACAAGAGGCATTACAGAATAATGTAGGCACAAAAGGAAGTACGGATACGACAATTATTTTAGTAAAATGTAAGATAGTAATTGCCATTGTGTTTTGTCATGCTTGTTCAAAAGAAGCGCTACATGTGAAAACCATCTAAAAGCTTTTATATTTGTGTGTAAAAGACATGCAAATTCATGTATCGTTTTCTTTCTCCCTTTTATGCTTCAGTTATGTTTTAATGTTGTTATAGAGAAAACTTTTTGTCCCATTGCTTTCAAATTAACAAACAGATGGGGAACATTTGTAGCATGATTAGGTAAAAGATCTGGGTAGCATGGTCTTTGAATAGCAATTCTAGAAAACATGGCTGCCTAAAGTGTTACAAATTGCAAGCTTGTATTGTTTCTATGTGTCTGTGGGTGAGTGGTATATATGAAATAAACACGTTACTTATGCTATTTTGTTTGATTTTGAACCTTAGGTGCTAATATTTTTAGAGGATTTCATGTGGATTTCTCTTTATGCGTGATTTTTAATAAAACAACCATCTGATACGCCATCTTTGAGAGGGCGCTGTACATATGATAACATTGTTTTTGTACAATATTTTTAATGGACTTTAGTGAAGTGAACTTTTTTATAATAAGGATTATTTTGATTTATAATTATGCTGCTATAATCTGCTCCATAGAACACATGTTGCATAGGATTGTTTACCCTAAACTGGTTTTGCTGTTTGGTTTGCTTCAATAAATAAGAATGCAAGTTGCTGCAACATATGATGTTCATTTGCTGGTGTAAATGATATGGCTTGGCACATGGCTTATCTGACTGCTAGAATCAGAGATTAACAGATAAGTATTTTTCTTACAAATTACGAAATTAGAAGCTTTGGACTCTAGAATTGTCCAGCATATATTGCTTTACCTATTAAATAATAAACACACCATAAATGAATAACTAAAAACATGAGTTAATACAGGAGGGTTTCAACTGTTAGCTACAGAGACCAGTAAAAAAAAATTAAATATTTACTATTTTGTGTGGTGGGTCAGATTATAAGTGGCAATGGTGATCTATTTAGTGCTTTCGCACACAAACATCGCCAGAAATAAACTTTTAACGGGCAAGGGTTAACATGTGTATTATAAGTTAAAAGTAAAATGTTTGCACATGAGCGAAAGCCAACATGCGCTAACTTCAGGACTTTGGATGCCCAATCACATAGAAGAAAATGTTCTATTTATTTTTAAATATATATTTCTATTTAAATACATTAGATATTTTTTTTGTAAAATATGTATCTATACCTATATATCTACATGAATATATATGAATATATAGGAATGAATACACATTTATATATAGGAATAAATATTTAAAAATACATAGAACATTTTCCCCTATATGAAGAACATTAGAATGTCATATGAAAAACATTAGAATGTTATATTTAGACATGTATATGTGTGTATATATATATATATATATATATATATATATATATATATATATATATATATATATATATATAAATTATGGCACTTTCCATTACATTTTTTTAATATTTATGTGAATACCTTTTATAAGATAGTTTATATGAGTGTAACACAAAATTTTCATTTATTTATCTTGTGTTTGGTGCCCATTTTTATTTAGCCCTAACCCTTTACACGAGGACTTCAGTCTAGCCATACGAGTGCAGATTTATGGCGAGATAACAAGTGACGCTGTATTATTTTTTTGCGATCGCGAAAACTCTGCTAGACTTAAGTTTTTTGTACTAGTCGGGTTGCATTCGTATTACTAGTTCCAAAAAAAATTATTTTGAACTAGCGGTAACCCGAATAGTGCAAAAATCCTAACTTAAGTTTTCACGTGTGAGTGCATGTATTCCCTCATAGAAATCAATAGAGAGAAAAAAGTAGAAAAAAAAAAAACACCCAAGATCTCGCAAACACTATCGCATTTTTGCATTCCCCATAGAAATCAATGTAGGAGAATAAAGTGATAAAAAAAACTAACACCCATTGCGCAAACAACATAGCATATTCGCATTAGCAAATGTGAAATATTTACCGTAAATACATAACTAAAATCTTTATTAAATATGAATATAGTGCATATATGTTTTTACATCTTTTCATCTACTTAAAGGGACAGGAAACACCAACATTTTCTTTCATGATCCGGATAGAACATACAATTTTAAACAGCTTTCCAATTTATTTCTATTATCAAATTTTCTTCATTCTATTGTAATTATTTGCTGAAGAAACAGCATTGCACTACTGGCAGCTAGCTAAACACCTCTAGTTAGCCAATCACAAGAGACAAGTGTGTGCAGGCACCAATGAGAAGCTAGCTTCCACTTGTTAATTGCACTACTGGCAGCTAGCTAAACACCTCTAGTTAGCCAATCACAAGAGACAAGTGTGTGCAGGCACCAATGAGAAGCTAGCTTCCACTTGTTAAGGATACGTGCGTATTCTTTTTCAACAAGGTATACCAAGAGAACGAAAACACATTTGAAAATGGAAGTCAATATAAAAGGGACTTAAAATGACATGCTCTATCTGAATCTTGCAGGTTTAATTTTGACTTTCCTATCCCTTTAATGTCAAAGGGCTCTATTGCACTTATATATACAGTATGTCTATATATGTGTGCATCAATTTATGTGTCATATGTGTATATATCTGTCAATACATATATACACATATAAATACATTAATATATACAGTATGTAATTTAAAAAAAAAAAAAAAATTTTTATTAGACACTTTTATTATGAGTTTAACTGTATTTTGTAATGTATTTTTGAAGCGTTTTGTGCGACTTTTTTGTTTCAGAAAACAGTTAAAGGGACAGTCTAGTCAAAATTAAACTTTCATGATTTAGATAGAGAATTTAATTTAAAACATTTTTCAATTTACTTTTTTCACCAATTTTGCTTGTTCTCTTGGTATTCTTAGCTGAAAGCTAAACCTAGGAGGTCCATATGCTAATTTCTAAGCCCTTGAAGGCCGCCTCTTCTGTCAGGGTATTTTGACAGTTTTTCATAACTATAGGGTGTTAGTTCATGTGTGTCATATAGATAACACTGTGCTCAAGCACGTGGCGTTCCAGTGAGCCAGCTCTGATTGGCTAACATAGATGTCTGTCAAAAGAACTGAAATAAGGGGGCAGTTTGCAGAGGCTTAGATACAAGATAATCACAGAGGTAAAAAGTGTATTTATATAACTGTGTCGGTTGTGCAAAACTGGGGAATGGGTAATAAAGGGATTATCTATCTTTTTAAACAATAAAAATTTGGGTCTAGACTGTTCCTTTAAGCACAGCTCTGAGATTGCGGTAAGGATTGAAGCGTAAATGGCGATTGCACTAGTGCAATTGCGATTTCACTTTTATTGGAATATCAGTGCAATTAAAAAGACGCAAAAAGATTGTGCTTGCGCGGTTGCATTTTCTTTCAACTTGTTATATGAGCGCAAGTTAACGCAGGCTCGATATTTCAATGTTGAGAGGTGTTAGAGGTGAGAGGTGTTAAGGAATGTTTATTATTGTGTCTAAAGTGTTACTTCAAGGGACACTGTGCCCCAAAAATGTCTCACCATCCACACAAGAAAGCAGCATTTAAATATGCAGGTATATTTTTTTCTTGAAAACTGACTGTATATTTAACTAAGAATTGTACTGCGTAATTTAAACATGAATGTTGCTGCATATTTTCATACAAATTTTAATGTGTGCCATCAAAATGATTTTGAATGCATACTTTGATTACAATGATTACATTATACTTTGAATATGCTTTTTAAACTGCGGATTTTATATTCTAATGTATTTATCTCTCCTTTACATTCAGCAAACTAGAGTGAGAAACGCAGCGTTAAAGGTTAAAAGTCGCCTTTATGGAAACCTAGGCAAGAGCTTTATGAACCAGGCCCTGTACTAGCAAATATAGTCAAATGTACAAATTACAATGAATAATTTAAATATCAAATGAAGAAAGTTTATTCTGATAAACATATTTATAATGGGAGTTTTTTCTACAAAAATGTTTAACAATAGCTGTGTACTTACCAGAAAAGGCTGATAGTTTAGGTTCTTTACTTTGTGTAATGCAGATGCCCCATTTCTTCCATAAGCCACCACAGAAATATCCATTTCATTCTCCTCAGAGGGAGTTCCTTGTAGGCGCATTTCCCACTTCCCCTTGGAAGATGCATTGAAATCTTTTATGCTTGTGAAGTCATTTTTCATTTCTAAAGAAAATACAGTTGTTCATAATATTTACATTAAAAAATGTTATTTAAAATGTAGTCAAATAAACTTTTCAGCATGAGGTGTATTTAGTATTTAAATCACACGTTTCTTATCTAAATTGAAGCAAAACTGGTAAGTGTTACATGTGTGTGTGTGCGGTAAACGTGGCACAGCGCTGCAGCAGAGAAACATAAAATACACACAAGGCTCCAATTAACAACCTGCAGCTTCAGAGCTATGCAGAACCTACAATTGCAAGTCAAGAAGCAGTGGTCTTAAAAAGACAGTGTTCTGTAAAATTGTTTTCCCATTACTGTGCTTACAATGAATTGTTATATCAGCTGCAGAGTATAAAATGTATGGGGGAAGTATCCTTTAGCTTTAAATTTCTATATGAAATAGCTGTCTCTAGTAATTGAAATGAACTAATTATCTCTATCTATATAAACCTATATTTATCTTTCTATATCTCTCTATAGCACTTGAAAACTAATGCTCTAAAGTTACACAAAAGCCTCCATAGAGAGAAAGGGATGATTAATATTGTATTATCTCTCTGCCATACCCTCGTTGAAGGCTGCCTCTTATCTGACTGTATTTTGACACTCTGTGCCCCTCTCTGCATTGGATAGTGGTGGTGCCAATCATTGGTAGTGTGCGAGGGGTAGGAGGGAGGCGGGTGGGCGGCCCATCGCTGGAGGGGGGAGGGAGGGGCGGGAACAGGTGGGACTGCTACACTGCAGAAAAAATAAATGCAGAGAACGGGAGGGGGAATAGAAGGTAGGGGGTCCTAGAGTAGGGAGGGGGGAATAGAGTGTATAGGGAAAGGATCATGGAGTGGGGGGGGGGTAAATGTGGGGGGGGGAGCTACATTACAGTAAAAATGTTTGTTATTATTCAATAAAAAATAAAAATCATAGAAAACTGAGTACTGTCAGACAGCTGTCAGTACCTAAGATGGCAGAAACTAGTTAGAGGGGGGAGGGTTAGAGATCTTTTTGGGAGGGATCAGGGAGGTGGGAAGGTAAGGGGGGTCAATCCTACACTGAAGAAAATAATAATAATAATAATAATAATAATAATAATAATAATAATAAAAAAGGTCTAAAACTGCATACTGTCAGACTGTCTGCCAGTACCTAAGATGGGGTGACAAGTGGGGGTGAGGGAGGGAGGGAAGAGAGCTGTTTGAGAGGGATCAGGGGCTTTGTTTCTCTTTAAATGGAGTGATGGCAAACATTCTAAAAATGCTTTTGGTCTTCTCGGGAAGTATTAGTCTGGTCCTTAAGGGGTTAAAAGGACATTAAACACTAAATATATTTTATACAAATGGATTCTACCATTTGAGAACGTAGGTATTACTGTATATCTGAAGGAGAGCTGCTGCACATGTGCAAACATGTCAGCACTAGAATACTAGATTTCAAAATGGTGGTACCCATGATTAAAGGGAGGCAGAGGATAATCTCAATATCATGCTTATACAATGTATTAAGTGTTTATTGTCCCTTTAAATGTATAATCTAAAGAAATGATGGTGCCCCTAAACAAGACAATTAGTCAATAATTCTAATTTGCATCATGTTTCAATAAATGTAATTACATTGTATGCACTTGATGAAATTGTGCTATGCTCTTTTACTATACCAAAAAAAATCAAACATTCTGATTTTCAGAATTTAATTAAGCAGCCGACACTCTTTTAAAATGTTAATTTGCCTCTTGTTTTAAAATCATTAATTAAATCACCCTGATTAATGGTTATTTATAATATATGTTTTTTTAAATGTTCTCTCTTTGTTTTGAATTACATATTTTTTCTTTTGTTGTTGTTGTTTTTTTTTTTTTTACCTTTGACTAATATCACAGCTTCAGTAAATTCTTTCATTGATTTGCTGATGATCCAGTCATTGTGGACAAAGTAATAGATGGCATGAGAAAAATCTTTTTCTTTTACAACAATCTTTTCCAGTAACCATGAATCTGTACAAAGGAGAATATTACAAACAAATTACTTACCAATATAATATATTATATTATAATATATTTGCAAAACAAATAAAAGTCTTGAAATTTCCACTATATCTGTCTGTAATAAATATAACAATATCACAGATGAGTTAACAGTGAGCATACTCCTCTCCTAGCTAATATCTTTTTTCTCTGACAAGCAAAATAAAATATGTTCCATTTACTTTTCAACATTGCAGGGGACCTCCTCCAAAAAATCAAGAGCACTGTGAGATTAATAACTAACCATGCTTCAGAATGAAGCATTAATATATTTAATTGCTTATTTACAATGCAGGAAACACTAGCAAAACAATATTCTTTTGTCACCTAATATTATAATAATGGTAATCAAATTAGGCTAATATTTCACACACAAAAAAATCATTATAATGTTTAATTGTCATATTTTTTTTAATTGATGATTATATTTAAAATGCGTCATATTGAATTGAAAATAATTTCCCCAAATTCTACTAAATGGCATATTATTTCTGAATGTAATTTTTTTTTACTATTTTTAATCCAAACAATTTTAATGTTAAATCTTTTGCTGACAAATAGACTTTGAATTTGTCATTTCCATTTGGATTGCAAATTTCTATTCAGTTAACATGACAATTTGGTTTTCAGATGAAAATAAAGTAATGGCTGGGACCTATTGGCAGAAGCCACCTCTAAGAGGATTGTGATCAAATGCTGACGTTATCAAACAAATTTGAAAACTCTATATCTGCCACCAATATCTGTATTGAATGCTCATATTTTACAATGCTGTGCTTAATTGCTGATATTTATTATGTATATGCAGGGAACATGTCCATTCAATGTCTATATAACTAATGATTATTAGAGACAAATTTGGTTTCTAAGATAGTATTGATATGTAAATATTCAATTTAGTTTTAACTCACCGATCATCTCCCATTATATTGACTGTTATAGAACTAAACTTCCACGGACTCAGGCAAGTGGTCTCTCTGGACAGGACTGGCAATTAGCACACAGTAAGTCATACTATTTCTGGCATTTATATACACTAAATCAGTTTGCTCTTTACTATTTTATTGTATTTTTTCTCTAATATATAAACATAAAAGATCATGTTTGTATATAACATTTTTTTTAATGTGTATACCTTTCTTTGTGCTGTTAAAACCAACTACAATTCTTAGCAGTTTGCCAAGATGTACTGCTTTGATTTTAAATGTATCCACCTGTAATATAAACAAAGAAAGTACACTATATAAAACAGGGTGACTGTATTAGTACAAGTCTGAACAATTAATAGTTGAGAATTATTTTATTTAAATTATTATAGGTTAATTTTCATTATTCATGTTGTACAATTTATTTTGGCAACAGAGCCTCTGTGCTTAGCTTTACGTGTAGCATAACAACAGCTGAGAACTTGGAAATATGGTTGAACATAGTAGAGCAGAGGGTAAAAGTAAATATGCATTGAGAGTGTTCTTAAAGGACCAGTCAACATAGTAGATTTGCATAATCAACAAATGCAAGATAACAAGACAATGCAATAGCACATAGTGTGAACTTCAAATGAGTAGTAGATTTTCTTCTGACAATTTTAAAAGTTATGTCTTTTTCCACCCCCCCTGTACCATGTGACAGCCATCAGCCAATCACAAATGCATACATGTACCATGTGACAGCCATCAGCCATTTACAAATGCATACACATTTATTCTTGCAAATGCTCAGTAGGAGCTGGTAACTCAAAAAGTTTAAATATAAAAAGACTGTGCACATTTAGTTAATGGAAGGAAATTGGAAAGTTGTTTAAAATAGCATGCTCTATCTGAATAATGAAAATTTAATTTTGATTGAGTTACCCTTTAGAGGGACAGTCTACACCAGAAGTTTTATTGTTTTAAAAGATAGATAATCCTTTTATTACCTATTCACCAGTTTTGCATAACTAACACAGTTATGGGAAAATGCAAGGTTCTACATTTTGGAAGTAAAAATAAGCAGGCAACATATTTTTTAAATGGTGCAAGACTAAGCCAAACAGAGAAGGAAAGGGATTTGGGAGTAGTAATAGATGACAAGCTAAAGATGGGTGCTTCAAAGGCTAATAAGATACTAGCATGTATTAAAAGAGGCATTGATTCAAGGGAGGAAAGCATAATTCTGTCACTATATAAAGCCCTGGTAAGACCTCACCTTGAGTATGGAGTGCAGTTCTGGGGACCAATCGCAAAAAAAGATATCGCAGAACTAGAAAAAGTTCAGAGAAGTGCCACAAAGCTATTAGGGGGATTGGAGAATTTAACCTTTGAGGAGAGGCTAGCCAAACTGGATCTGTTTTCTTTAGAAAAAAGGCGCTTGAGAGGGGACATGATTACTTTATATAAATATATTTATACAGAGATGGCAGAAGCTCTGTTTATTCCAAGAAAATTGTTTCTGACAAGAGGTCACAATTTAAGGTTGGAGGAAAGGAGATTTAATCTCCTGCAACGAAAACATTTTTTCACTGTAAGAGCAATAAAATTGTGGAACTCATTACCAAAGGAGGTAGTGAATGCCAATACCCTAGATACATTTAAAAATAGTCTGGATACATTTCTGTATATAAACAAAATTCATGGATAGCATTAAATGGATCACCTTTTAGTGTGGTTATTTAAGCTTAACTGGAGCTTTTGTAAGTATTTTAGATTTGTATAGGTTGAACTCGGTCCACTTCGGTCTTTTTTCAACCTTATCTACTATCTTACTATGTTACTATGTTATATTAATATACTTTTTACCTCTTAGATTAATGTGTATTTAAGCATCGTCTGACAGCCCCCGATCGCATGACTTTGTATTTATTGACTTGCATTTTAGCCAATTAGTGTAGTGTCTGCCACAAGCGTGATCACAATGTTATCTATATGGCTCACATGAACTAGCACTACCCTGTTGTGAAAAGCTAATACAAAAGCATGTGATAAGAGGCTGCCTTTAATGGCTTAGAAACAGGCAGACATTTAGAGGTTTTAAATGTTATAAAGTATGATAATATAACAATGTTGGTTGTGCAAAGCTGGGGGATGGGAAGTAAAGGCATTTTCTATCTTTTTAAACAATAAGAATTTTAGTGCTGACTATCCCTTTAAAGATAAAACTTATTGTAGTGGTGTGAGCAGGGACGATATGTAGAGAAAGTGAACTGGGATTTGGGAAAGTTAGAACAGGTATGATCCATATAGAAAAAAAGGAATAGTTTTTCAAATAGTATTCTGCTATTTAAATTTAAGAAATGTTTCTATTTATTATTTGTTTTAATAAATTAACCCTATTATTCGCGTTTTAAAATGTGGAAATCTAACTGTATAGCAAGATTCTCAGCCTTAATTTAATTCCAAAACAGCTATATTTGCAAATTGCTGCTGAAAAGAAAAAAAAAAAGAAAAAATAGGACTAAATTCTTGTATTTTGGAAGTAACAACACTGAGCCAAAAAGAGGGAAAAAGAGCTACTGCTAGTCTGTTTCATGAAGCGTCATTTTTTCTTATGCAGAATGCTATGCACATTGAATTTGACAATGACAGTCAATGACCCCAAGTTCATAAATGCTTATCATGAAATTTTTGGAGCTTGATTATCTATGACATTTTACAATTTGCTGACATTTACATGTACTGGCACATAACATTACAGTATTTCCAAATTATTGGTAATTCAAAAGCATTACCACTGTTTCTGTAAGTATTCTGAAGTTAAATCTTTAAAAAATACTATATATATATATATATATAAAATCAATACAAATATTTGCATAGAAAATTAGCACATCTAGGCAAGAATCCCTGCTTACTTTTCCCCAGAAAAACTCCATATACAATGTTGCCAATGCACAAGAGAATTCTGGGTAAGACATGCAAATTAGATATGAAAATTCTCAGTTTTTTTGCTTCAAATACTGTTTTGACACAGTGATCCTTTTAACAGGATTATTGTAGCAACAGAGAACACTGTGTTGCTACAATAATCCTGTTAAAAGGATCGCTGAGTACATTGTATATGGAGTTTTTCTGGGGAAATGTAAGCGGGGATTCTTGCCTAGATGTGCTAATTTTCTATGCAAATATTTGTATTGATTTAATTTTGAGACCCGGAGGATTTTAATCTCAGTTTTTTATCTCCTCCATAATTTTAATGAATATATATATATATATATATATATATATATATATATATATATATGTATATATATATATATATATTTATATATATATATATATATATATAAATATATATATATATATATATATACATATACACTTCCTCTCTCCCCACTTCTCTATATGTAACATGTATATGTCGTATCGTCTTTTCTTAATTCAGATCATACTATTTTCATTCTCACATTCCATACATCTCACTCCTCATCTACTTGTCCTGCATGTCAAATTCCAGTCTACTTTATAGTATTTTATATGCAATTCAATGCAGTTCCTATTAAAATCCCAACAGGGTATACCTGCATGAATGTGTCATACAGCAAAAGAAACCAATTATCTAAGAAGAACAATACAGGGAGTAATATATAAATTAATAACATTATGGCAGTTATTTATTTCCCAATTCAGTTTAAGGAAGTTTACTATGAAATCTCATGAGAGTTAAGTCAAATCTCATGAGATCACAGTAAAAGAGTTCATGACCTCAGCACAGCTGATGCTGATTGGTTGCTGTTCATTTCTTCATTTTTTTTATTTTTTTTTACCTACAGCTGGGAGCAGCTGGCTGGGAGCAGCTGAAGTATAACTTTTTACACAGGACTTACTCTGGTGACCTGAGGAAGTTGTGAGGTAAAATATCTTCCTTTTTTACAGAGATGTTCAGGTGATATTTTCCTGTCAGCTTTTTACAGTTATACTGCATCACTTTCAAGTGATTTAGCATATGAGTATTATGTCCCTGTAACCTCACCTTACTTTTGTATTTGTGAACTTAACACATTACTAAGCACCCCATCCCCAAAACAGTCTCATTACTGCAAATCTGCATCTCATCTCATGTCACTCTCCCTCTTGCTCATACTAGCTGCTGGTGATAATTCCCCTAATCCTGGTCCCCCACAACTTCATAGCCTTGCACATCCATGTATGGCTTTCAATAGACTTCAAAAACAAAACTCTGGTAACCTTAATCTCATTCCTCTTGCATCTAAAGTCCCCTCCCCCTTCACTTGTGCACTCTGGTACTCTCACTCTGTTTGCAACAAGCTCACCTCCCACTCTCTCAACCTTCTGGCTCTCACAGAAACCTATCTCTCTCCTTCAGACACAGCTTCCTCTGCTGCACTGTGGAACTTATTTTTAGAAAGAATGAAAACTCAAACTTTACTAAAAGAATCTATGGCGCTAAGCAGCTTAATGTTAACTTAAAGGCCTATATTGATGTATATGGAATATTCCAAGATGTGTATATAAGCACAAGAATATATATATAAATTTAAGAATATTAAATATCAAATGGTGGTAGTTAAATAAATTATAATTTTAATACATATAATAAAATAGTGTATACTAGTATACTAGACATAATAGACTCTAAATTTCATCAGCATAGACACAACAATTAAAATTCATAAATGCATAAATGATCCTTATTGGTTAAAAACAAATAGATAAAACAATATTAGATATATGACAATATACAACACAGACAATAAAAGAGCAAACACTGGATTATTTTTGTGGTTTGATAGTTTCCTAAAAAAGGAGAGACAGACAAGAGAAACTTGTCACAAGTACAGCAAATCGTTTGAATAGGTATTTTACGTCTTACTTACACGGATGGTGTTGGACGTCTCCCCAGATACTGTGGCGTATCCCAGAGTTCTCCCAGAGTCGGCAAGGTGTGGATCTTTCTAAATCTTAAAGGGTTGCTGTGTCCAGGTGTCAGTTTGCCGGTTAGAACCAAACACAACGGCTATGCTTCTTGCGTCTGGGTAACATTCATGTGAGTTATCACAGATACGGATCCTCAAATGGACCACAATTAGAGCAACGCGTTTCAGCTATTACACCTTTCTCAAGCTCTATCTCACACTCACATCCCAAAGCCTTTTATAAGGCTATGTGTTATTCAATTATTTAATTGAAATTCATGTGGTTTAACTTTGGGATTCAGATATATATATAGATTTGGATATGTCAAACACAATCACTTTAAATTAAATACATAAAAAAATACTTATAATAGATGTGATTACAATTAACAAATAGTTTTAACCTTATAGAAGGAAATGGTAGCAATATGTTCACAATGTTAATTACAGATTACAAAATTCAATTTGCATTTAAAAGGGATATACTGGATTTAAACGGTTTATTTGTGTATTGTAATTTGCTTATCCCATTGTAATTTATTTTACCCATTACATTATATTTCAATAAAAACTATGCTAGTTAGTATAGGGTGTTTGAATTTATTGTGATATATTGTATATATTTCTTTTTACACATATTTTTTAGTAGTAGGTGTTGACCGGAGGCTGCACACATTATATAAGGGCTCATAATACCAATACTGCTAATGTCAATTTAGGATAATATTATTTCGCATTAAACCTCCAATAGTTGTCATTTTTGTTATTCACTTCATATTTTCGTTATTCATTTTTTGGTTCTTCTAACTTTTTTAATAATAATATTTCATTAGATATTGTATTACCCAAATTAACTATATACATTATATCCTTAATTCGAAGAAAACCTATTCAATAATATATAGATAAATAATTATGGATAATTGAAACCTAAAAATATATAAAAATATGGATAACTGAATTCTAAAAATATTTAAATATATTTAGAATTAGACCTATTGGGGATGTTATTTTATTTTGAATGTTTCTTACAAGTATTTATTCTAAATGAAATAACTACTCTGTAAGGAAGCAGTTAAGCTCAAACTCTTGGTTGAGTCCTTTAGGAGTAAGGGTCTTCTTCATTTCAAAAATCCATTTACTTTCTAATTTAAGCAAACTATTATGTATATCTATACCCCTCCAGTTTTTTGTCACCTTAGCAATTCCGGTGTATTTTAGATATTTGGTGTTTGCTTTATTGCAACTTGCAAAATGTCTTGGAATAGGGAGTTCCTTATTTCTTTCCTGGTAATGCTTTTCCATTGACAGAAGATGTTCCCTAATTCTATCCCTAAGGGGCCTTTCCTATTCACCTATATATTGCAGGCCACATTTACATTCTAAAAGATAGACTACATTTTTATCCGAACATCTGATTTGTTGTTTAATTTTGTAACTTTTTCTTGTAACATTAGACCTTATTTCTTTTGTTTTTTTCTGCGTGTTTACACGCTTTGCAAGTAAGGCATGGGAAAAAAACTTTTATAGCTTTGCCCATGATATCTTGATCTTTCCTTAATTTCTTTTTAGTCACTGTAGGGGCCAGAATCGATTTTAGGTTCTGAGATTTTTTATAAATTATATTAGGGTATTTCGGCAATAATTCCCCTATTCTTTCATCGCTTTTTAGGATTGGCCAATGTTTCCTTATGATTTTTTCTATTAGATAGTTGTTTTGACTATATTTAGTGATGAAGGTGATAAAGAGTTCTTTATTCTCAGATCTTTTTGATGTCGCCCTCTTTTTAGTTAAGAGTTCCGTTCTATCTTTTGATTTTATTTAATCTCTAATGGTTATAATATCGTTTTCTTTATAACCGCTAGCTAAAAATTTAATCATCAACACTTCAGATTGTATATCAAAATCTTTATCATTACTACAATTTTTTTCTAATCCACAATAACTGTCCCTTAGGTATATTATTTTTCCATTTTTGGTGGTGGCAGCTGGTCTGATGTATATAGTTATTGGCGTCTACGGCCTTAAAATGTGTTCTGATATTAATAATATTATTGGAGATGTATAATTCTAAATCTAAAAAGTTTATTTTCTCATTGCTGATTTCACTAGTAAATTTTAAATTTTTATTATTGGTATTCATTTCTGTTAAAAAATTCTGTAAATTCTGATTGACTTCCTTTCCAGACTAATACTATATCATCGATATAGCGTCTGTAGAGGACCAGATTTGCCGCAAGTATGCTAGAATCTAAGAAATGTTTTTCACACAGTCCCATAAAAAGTTTTGCATAACTTGGGGCAAATCTGGTCCCCATTGCTGTCCCACAGTTCTGTATATAAAATTCATTACTGTAACTAAAGTAATTGTGTGTTAATATAAAGTTAATACATTCTAAAATAAATGATTTTTGAAGAGGTTTAACCGAGTTATCTTTATCTAAAAAATGTTCTACTGCCTCTAGTCCATCTTTATGTAGTATACACGTATATAAATATGCTATGTCACAGGTTGCAAACCAATAGTTTTCTACCCATTTTATATTCTTTATCAATTTTAATAATTCTGTGGTGTCTTTTAAAAATGAAGGTAAATTCTTAACATATTTCTGTAAATATACATCAATATATTCTTAGATATTTGAAGTAATGGAATTGATTCCTGATACTATAGGTCTACCCGGTGGTGCAACCAGTGATTTATCAATCTTCGGAAGACAATATAATAATGGTATTTTGGGTGTTGCTATTAGTAAATAGTCTCTTTCTTTCTTGTTTAATATCCCCTCTATATTTGCTTTATCTAAAATCTCTTTTAATTGTGCATTAAATTGTGTTGTAGTTTTTTTGTTGTTAATTTATTATATGTATCAGTATCCCCCAGTATGGTTTTGCACATATTGTTATAGTCTATATGATTGAGAATGACTATACATCCCCCTTTGTCCGCCGGCTTCAGCACTATATTTTCATTTGGTTCCAATTCTTTAATAGTTTTAAGTTGGTTTCCTGTTAAATTATTACGTACATTATTGATTTTTTCATCTTTTCTCTTAATATTTTCTATGTATCTAGTTATTAACCTTTCAAACGTTTCAATTGCATGACCTTTATCGTGTTTTTGGATAAAAAGAAGACTTCTTCTTCAAATTGGAATGTATATAGTCCTTTTGGTCAATCAATGTTGTTCCTGCTTCTTTCTCAATTTCTGTTTTTGAGAACCATCTTTTGGCAATTAGTCTTTTTATAAATCTATGTGCATCTATATAGGTGCCAAATTTATCTAGCTTGCTGGTGGGGGCAAAGGTAAGACCCTTACTTAGAATATCTTAATGGGTTTTAGTTAATGTGAAGTTACTTAAATTGAAAATTCCCTTATTTATGTTTATATTTTAATTTAATTCCATTTTTTTTATTTTTTGTGATCATTTAATTCCCCCTCTATTTCCCCTTTTTCTGATGCTCTTCTTTTTCTTATATTTGTATTTCTTTGTGGTAGCAGATTTTCCTGAATTGTCCTTTGATCCACCCCTAAAAAATGATGGGCAACAGGGTTTTTACTAATCCTTTTTGGAGTGTTTTCTGTTAGTCTAGAACTACTTGGTTTGGGGGAATTGTAACCATTGTCATCTGTATGTCTCAATGTTTCATATCTATTTTCAGTTTGTATTCTTATATTAGTATTGGTATCAGTGGATCTGTTGCTATTTTGAAAATAGTTATTATGATTTGTATTAGATCTCCAAAATTCTATTTGTCTTATGTGTATTTCCTTCACGTCTATAATTATAGTATTGTCTATTATAATTATTTTGATTATAGGATCTAGGGTACCATCCAGTTGTTTGGTCCCTATCCCTATATTCATTATTGTAGTTTCTGTGATTATTATAAGTGTTTGATTGGTCTCTATGGGACCCTTGCTTATTGTTATAATTTCCATAATTTCCATTATTTACATTATAGCCTTCATTGTATCTTAATGTTGTATGTGAATTGTTATGATTATCCCACTGGGTTTGTCTTATTGGGGTATTTTTTACTACTATTTCTTGTCTGGTGCTTCTTCATCTATGTGAAATGTATTTGTTTTCCTCTGGGCTTTCAATATGGGATAGATAATCATCCTTAGCTCTGTTGAATTTATTTATTTTAACCTTAAGTAATTCCTCTTAGTTGGAATCCATTAATTTTTTAATCTCTAATTCTTTCTTTTTGTATTCCTCTAATTCTGTGTATTCCTGTAATTTTTCTTTTAATTCCCTAATTTCTATTTCTATTTTTTTCAATATTTCATTTCTATATTCCTTAATTAATTTCATTAGATTAAAAGATGCTTCCAATAGGATGTTGCACCATTTTGCTTTAAATTCAGGGTCAACAATTTTAAAGGTACATTCCTTCTTTATTCTTAAAGGGACATGAAACCCACATTTTTTCTTTCATGATTTAGAAAGAGAATGCAATTTTAAACATCTTTCTAATTTACTTCTTTTATCTAATTTCTTTTATTCTCTTGATATTCTTTGCTGAAAAGCATATCTAGATATGCTCAGTAGCTGCCGATTGGTTGCTGCACATAGAAGCCAAGTGTGATTGGCTCACCAATGTGCATTGCTTTTTCTTCAACTAAGGATATCTAAAAAAATTAAGCAAAATAAACAATAGAAGTAAATTGTAATGTTGTTTAAATTTGTATTCTCTATATGAATCATGGAAAAAAGATTTTGGGTTTAGTGGCCCTTTAAACCCCTAGGGACTCTTTTTGCTTCCATATATTTATCTAGGAATATGTATTCTGTCCTGTGTTTCATCTCTAGAAGTAGTTTGTTTTCTAGTTCCTCTGCTGCACTGTCACATGGGGGTCTCCACTTCAGCCACACTCCTAGGTCTGATAATAGACAAGGAGGAGGTGTTGGTATTTTACTTTCCTTTTGTTGCACCTTTCAACAACTACAGCCCTTCTTTTCCCTCACATTTTCTTCATTCCAAGCACATATGAGTCACTTATTCTCTCCCCTCTCTATACGCGTTGCAGTTATATAATGCCCCCTGGCTCCTCAACTCTATTTCTAGATCACTGTCCCTCATCCTTAGCCCTGGCATACTCCTCTGACACAGTACCTACATGACATTGTACTTTCCCGTACTGCTAAGCAACACTGGAGACAATCTAGGAGTTCAGCTGACTTTCTCCACTACAAGTTCATCTTGGACTCTTACTATTCTGAACTTAATCTATATAAGCAACACTACTTCTCTACTCTTATCTCTTTCTTCAAACCCAAAATGTCTGTTCTCTACGTTTAATACTCTTCTCCACCCACCCCTACCTCCTACTACAACTTCTCTCTCAGCCCAAGATTTTGCCACCACTTCAATTAAAAAAATTGACTCCATGAGACCTATCTCCTTCCTTGCTAATCCGTGTCACTAACTGTCTCTCTCATATCTCATCTTGGATGTCCTCTCACTACCTTAAGCAAAATCTCTCCAAAATTGAGCTCCTTATTTTCCCCCCTCCCTCCAAAATCTCTACCCCCCATTTCACTATAACTATCGATAACTCCATCATTACCCCTACCCCACATGCCCGATGTCTTGGGGTTACACTTGACTCAGATCTTTCTTTCACTCCTCACATTCAGTCCTTGTCTAAAGCCTGCCACTTCAACTTTAAAAAACATCTCTAAAATTAGACATTTCCTTACACAAAGCACAAATAAAATTTGAATCCACTCTCTCATCCTTTCCCGCCTCGACTAATACAACTCCATCGTATCTGGTCTCCCTAGCTGCTGCCTAGCTCCTTTACAATCCATAATGAATGCCTCTGCCTGGCTCATCTTCCTTACACATCGCTCTTCATTTGCTGCACCTCTCTGCCAATCCCTTCACTGACTTCCTCTTGCCTCCAGGATTAAACACAAAATTCTCACTCTGACATACAAAACCCTCAACTGCACTGCTCCCCCCTACATCTCAGACCTTGTCTCCAGATACTCTCCCTCCCGTCCCCTTCACTCTGCTCATGATCTCCTACTCTTCTCCTCTCTTGTTACCTCCTCACATTCCCATTTACAAGACTTCTGCAGACTGGCTCCCATCTTATGGAACTCTCTGCCTTGCTCCACAAGACTCTTCCCTAGTTTTGAAAGCTTCAAGCTCTCCCTAAAGACTCTACTATTCAGGGATGCATACAACCTACACTAACCTTTTTAACTCCATAGCTATCCCATCGAACCCCTTAGCATGTAAGCCTATGAGCTCAGCTGTTTGTAGATCACCTTAAGCGCTGACTACAACAGTGCAACTCTCGGCAGGGCCCTCTAGCCATTTGATCCCAATAAATGTTATTTTGCATACCGCCTATGTTTATAGCGCTGTGGACTCTGTTGGCGCTCCACAAATATCTGGTAATAAATAATAATAATAATAAAGTATAGTTGGCGCAGCTGGCATTTAAGCATGTTCTTTTCCAATGTACCTCCGAGTCCTATTTATACTAAATATCCACTTTTTCACTTCTATATTTAAGCATTTGTATAGAAAGAAACGTTGATGCACAGATGAACATTTTCAGATCCTAATAAAATTAGAATTTCATAAACTCCCTGTTTTTTGCACTGATGAGTCAGCCAGATTGAGTCAATTTATTATTGTTCAAGCAGAGATATCGCAGCTTGTAAATGTGATAGATTACAAGTGGAGTACTAAATTATTGGGCGCCCGCAAACGGGCGTGTGATAAATAACCAGTCATTACAAGTAACTGGTTATTGCTAACGCGATCTCTGGTTAATTTTCTAAAAGTGCTCAAAATGCACTCATAATAGAGGGTATTATAGTGTTTTATTAAAATAAACAATTGCACTAGGCAGTTGTTGGGGTCTAAAGTTGGTGGGAAAAGTGCCTTTACATTGCGGTCTATGGGAACTGTGTGTTCCCAGTAAATATAAACTGTATGTATATGACTATATAAATATATATTTATTTATTATTTATTTATATAGTCATATACATATAGTCATATACATATATATTTAAAAATATGCTGCCATCGCTGCATTACTTACCCCTTCGCCATTCAAGGTTCTGATACCGTCTCTTTAGGCATCAGAACGAGATCCTATTGAAGCACGCTCTCATGAGCGCAATGCTTCCTTGCAATGCGGGCACAAACTTGCGCTCGCATTGCGCTTTACTCGCTAATGTACGCAAGCAATATTTAGCGTTTCATTCCTAATCTAGCCCTAAATAAATTATATTATTAAAATACTCTAGCCATAATAACAGCAACCAGCTATTGAGAAATGGAAATATTATTCATCTGAAGAGTCTACTTATTAAAATAAGAAATTATACAGGGAGTGCAGAATTATTAGGCAAGATGTATTTTTGAGGATTAATTTTATTATTGAACAACAACCATGTTCTCAATGAACCCAAAAAACTAATTAATATCAAAGCTGAATAGTTTTGGAAGTAGTTTTTAGTTTGTTTTTAGTTATAGCTATTTTAGGGGGATATCTGTGTGTGCAGGTGACTATTACTGTGCATAATTATTAGGCAACTTAACAAAAAACAAATATATACCCATTTCAATTATTTATTTTTACCAGTGAAACCAATATAACATCTCAACATTCACAAATATACATTTCTGACATTCAAAAACAAAACAAAAACAAATCAGTGACCAATATAGCCACCTTTCTTTGCAAGGACACTCAAAAGCCTGCCATCCATGGATTCTGTCAGTGTTTTGATCTGTTCACCATCAACATTGCGTGCAGCAGCAACCACAGCCTCCCAGACACTGTTCAGAGAGGTGTACTGTTTTCCCTCCTTGTAAATCTCACATTTGATGATGGACCACAGGTTCTCAATGGGGTTCAGATCAGGTGAACAAGGAGGACATGTCATTAGATTTTCTTCTTTTATACCCTTTCTTGCCAGCCACGCTGTGGAGTACTTGGACGCGTGTGATGGAGCATTGTCCTGCATGAAAATCATGTTTTTCTTGAAGGATGCAGACTTCTTCCTATACCACTGCTTGAAGAAGGTGTCTTCCAGAAACTGGCAGTAGGACTGGGAGTTGAGCTTGACTCCATCCTCAACCCGAAAAGGCCCCACAAGCTCATTTTTGATGATACCAGCCCAAACCAGTACTCCACCTCCACCTTGCTGGCGTCTGAGTCGGACTGGAGCTCTCTGCCCTTTACCAATCCAGCCACGGGCCCATCCATCTGGCCCATCAAGACTCACTCTCATTTCATCAGTCCATAAAACCTTAGAAAAATCAGTCTTGAGATATTTCTTGGCCCAGTCTTGACGTTTCAGCTTGTGTGTCTTGTTCAGTGGTGGTCGTCTTTCAGCCTTTCTTACCTTGGCCATGTCTCTGAGTATTGCACACCTTGTGCTTTTGGGCACTCCAGTGATGTTGCAGCTCTGAAATATGGCCAAACTGGTGGCAAGTGGCATCTTGGCAGCTGCACGCTTGACTTTTCTCAGTTCATGGGCAGTTATTTTGCGCCTTGGTTTTTCCACACGCTTCTTGCGACCCTGTTGACTATTTTGAATGAAACGCTTGATTGTTCGATGATCACGCTTCAGAAGCTTTGCAATTTTAAGAGTGCTGCATCCCTCTGCAAGATATCTCACTATTTTTGACTTTTCTGAGCCTGTCAAGTCCTTCTTTTGACCCATTTTGCCAAAATAAAGGAAGTTGCCTAATAATTATGCACACCTGATATAGGGTGTTGATGTCATTAGACCACACCCCTTCTCATTACAGAGATGCACATTACCTAATATGCTTAATTGGTAGTAGGCTTTCGAGCCTATACAGCTTGGAGTAAGACAACATGCATAAAGAGGATGATGTGGTCAAAATACTCATTTGCCTAATAATTCTGCACTCCCTGTATACTTATAAAACTATACTGTAAAAAAAAAACAAGGAAAATAAAAAGGGCATTTTTAGGAGAAAATGCATCACATCTGTTTTTTTGGAGTTTTTTTGGAGTTTCAGTAGAAAATCAGATAAAGGAATCTGATTTTCTACTGAAGTGTTCTATGAGTAAGTGTTTATAACCAAACACACTGCAGTGTAGGCGATTAAGATGCTTATTTTGTTTCTGTTTTGGCAGACATAGTTTGCTCTTTTATTGGAAAGATCAGATTTTAACAAGTATGAGGCTTTCTCAGCCATCTTCTTACTGAACAATATTTGAGATATGAAAGTAAAATAAAACAAGAGCCTTATTTGTATTGTTGTACCTTCCTTCGCAAATGAAAAGAAAAATGTATTATATAAATCTAACAAGATCCAAGTGTAGCTTAAAACAGTAGCAAAATAAAAAAATAATATAATACTTGTACCATATTTTTGTTTTAGGAGACAATATACCTATATATATATATATATATATATATATATATATATATATATATATATATATATATATATATATGACAGTAAAATGAAATGGTTTGACATATTTAAATTTAAAAAATGCAGGAAGTTTAACTCATTTGCATTATACATAAGAAAGGTTATTGTTAAAAATGCTAAAATAGTTCTGCATGGAAAAAATCTAATTTGTTTAAATTGATTTTGAAACTGCACCACTGATTTCTAGGGACGGATTGCTAATAAGGGAGCTGCCACATATCTGTTGATGGACATTACTCTTTAAGATGTAGCAAAGAGAACAAATGCATCTAAGGTCTGTTCAATTTAAATACAGATTTAAACCCAATATACAGATCCTACTGCTGCCTAATATCCCATCTTGTATTATATACATACAAAGAGACGCGCACTCACAGGAACGCACAACCAGCTCAATACCATTGTTAGCCTGATCTATGGCGATTTACCACCTGGGTGGAGCTTCTTTTAGCCCAGTAATGCTTTTCATGGAGTAGAACATCTTGTACTATGGTACATCCATTTTTCTCAGTATTATCAGTTGCTTATAAATTTTCCCTTGACATACAGGGAGTGCAGAATTATTAGGCAAGTTGTATTTTTGAGGATTAATTTTATTATTGAACAACAACCATGTTCTCAATGAACCCAAAAAACTAATTAATATCAAAGCTGAATAGTTTTGGAAGTAGTTTTTAGTTTGTTTTTAGTTATAGCTATTTTAGGGGGATATCTGTGTGTGCAGGTGACTATTACTGTGCATAATTATTAGGCAACTTAACAAAAAACAAATATATACCCATTTCAATTATTTATTTTTACCAGTGAAACCAATATAACATCTCAACATTCACAAATATACATTTCTGACATTCAAAAACAAAACAAAAACAAATCAGTGACCAATATAGCCACCTTTCTTTGCAAGGACACTCAAAAGCCTGCCATCCATGGATTCTGTCATTGTTTTGATCTGTTCACCATCAACATTGCGTGCAGCACCAACCACAGCCTCCCAGACACTGTTCAGAGAGGTGTACTGTTTTCCCTCCTTGTAAATCTCACATTTGATGATGGACCACAGGTTCTCAATGGGGTTCAGATCAGGTGAACAAGGAGGCCATGTCATTAGATTTTCTTCTTTTATACCCTTTCTTGCCAGCCACGCTGTGGAGTACTTGGACGCGTGTGATGGAGCATTGTCCTGCATGAAAATCATGTTTTTCTTGAAGGATGCAGACTTCTTCCTGTACCACTGCTTGAAGAAGGTGTCTTCCAGAAACTGGCAGTAGGACTGGGAGTTGAGCTTGACTCCATCCTCAACCCGAAAAGGCCCCACAAGCTCATCTTTGATGATACCAGCCCAAACCAGTACTCCACCTCCACCATGCTGGCGTCTGAGTCGGACTGGAGCTCTCTGCCCTTTACCAATCCAGCCACTGGCCCATCCATCTGGCCCATCAAGACTCACTCTCATTTCATCAGTCCATAAAACCTTAGAAAAATCAGTCTTGAGATATTTCTTGGCCCAGTCTTGACGTTTCAGCTTGTGTGTCTTGTTCAGTGGTGGTAGTCTATCAGCCTTTCTTACCTTGGCCATGTCTCTGAGTATTGCACACATTGTGCTTTTGGGCACTCCAGTGATGTTGCAGCTCTGAAATATGGCCAAACTGGTGGCAAGTGGCATCTTGGCAGCTGCACGCTTGACTTTTCTCAGTTCATGGGCAGTTATTTTGCGCCTTGGTTTTTCCACACGCTTCTTGCGACCCTGTTGACTATTTTGAATGAAACGCTTGATTGTTCGATGATCACGCTTCAGAAGCTTTGCAATTTTAAGAGTGCTGCATCCCTCTGCAAGATATCTCAATATTTTTGACTTTCCTGAGCCTGTCAAGTCCTTCTTTTGACCCATTTTGCCAAAGGAAAGGAAGTTGCCTAAGAATTATGCACACCTGATATAGGGTGTTGATGTCATTAGACCGCACCCCTTCTCATTACAGAGATGCACATCACCTAATATGCTTAATTGGTAGTAGGCTTTCGAGCCTATACAGCTTGGAGTAAGACAACATGCATAAAGAGGATGATGTGGTCAAAATACTCATTTGCCTAATAATTCTGCACACAGTGTACATTTACAGCAGCTATGTTCTTACAAGAGGGTTTTGTAATGTGGTGCTTACAAGCAGGGCTGGTGCTGCAATAGAGGCACACTAGGCGACTACCTTAGGGTGCCCCAGCAGAGGGGTGGGAGCATATGTGACGCATGATATTCATCCTTTTTTTAAGGTTATATTTATTTGTTTTGCTGGCTACCTTGGGCTTCATAGTAGGGGCCATATGTGGTGGCAATATGGCTAGAATGCAAGAAAAAGGGAGGCAAAGAGTGCATGCAAGTCAGAACAGCTGGTAGCATCTATATATGTTATCAGTGTATAGTTACATTGCATTAATCATACAGGGCCAGATTTTCAGTAGAGTGCTATATATATATATATATATACAGTATATATGTATATATACTGTATATTACCAAATAACACCAGATATTTATAGAAATATGTATTTATGAATAAATAGAACATTTTCCGATATGTGAAGAACATTGGAATGTGAAATATTCATATTTTCATGCCGGGTTAGCACACTTGAGAAAATTCAATCAGGTTTGCGCGCGAGTAGTGTTTTTTCCACTTTCTTTGCCCCATTGACTTCTATGGGCGGATAGGTTAACGCCCGCAAGATATTCTAATTTAGGCTTTTTGCACAAATCAGGTTAGTGCTCATGTAAACAAAAAAGTTTACTTCTAGTGAAGTTAGAGTTTTAATAATTTTTGTTAGATGGCGTTATTATGAGTGTAAGTGTACTTTGTAATATATTTTTGATGTGTTTTGTGAGACTTTGTTGTTTCTCAGAAACAGTTAACCAGAGCTCTGAGGTCACCCTAACACGACGCCTGTTAACTTTGCGCTCAAGCGATCGTGTTTACTTTCAACTTGTAATACGAGCGAAAAACCCGACGTGCAAAAACAGCCGCGATAAACAACTTTTTCGCTCATGCAGAACTGTTAACGTGTCACAGGTAATCTAGCCCTATATTTATAATTAAATAAATTAGCTAGCAACATAGGGCTCTGACACTGAAATATTTTGGCTAAAGATATTCTCACATTCAAGATGACTCATATCTCAGAGAGTGACCTAAGCTTTATGGAATTAAGCATTTACAGATTTAAATAAATTGATGTATTTGCAAAATTATTTAACTAAACAGAAGCCTAGGGGAGCTCTGTACAACGATTGAGAAAACCTATATAATAAATGGGAGTGTTGGAGTTGGCAGGAGAAAAACTGTGTTCTTCTAAGACACAATTTTGCAAATACATCAGTTTATTTAAATCTGTAAATGGTTCATTCCATAAAGCTTAGGTCCCTCTCTGGGATATGAGTCATCTTGAATGTGAGAATATCTTTAGCCAAAATATTTCAGTGTCAGACAATCGTTAGATTTTGTGGGGCCACATGACACTCTACATAAAGTTTTTAATGGAATCCGCCCTATACTTTAAGTGTTGATAATTTAGAATTCATATATTTTTTATTATTATTTCAAATTGTGTTTGTTTTTTTCACCCCCCATTGAACGTCACCGTGCATGCGCTCTGAAGGCAACTTGCCTGTATAAATCCTGGACCCTCTGATGCTGTGCGCATGCATGGAGTGTGTTGCGAGCACATGCGCAATAAAGGCTAATCTCCATATAACTCCTCGACCCTTTGCTGCTACTGAAACAGCTGATTTTGAGAGCTTGGGCCACTTGCTCATGCGCAGTGAGCGCCACACACCTCCAACAGCTGATGTCACAGGAAGTGACGTGGGTCCCGCATTCTTATAAGTCAAGACTTATTTTAGAACACCGGAACCGTAAAATACATATAAAATTATGTTGAGTTTAATTCATGATTTTTTTTATGTATAATCTAATAAGGTCATAATTGTACCTTTCAATCCGCTTATGTTTTTTGGCATTCCTCCGCCTGGATGAAAAAAAAACACTTTATTTTTATATGACGAATATCGTCTTAAATATTCTTATTGGTCCCCCAGTGGCGTCTGAAAATCATGAATATACACCCCCCAACTACACATGCGTGTCTCATTGGATTTTCTACCCTGTATAGAAGAGCGTTTATGAGACACGCATGTGCATTGTTCTCAATAGGGAAATAATACAAGCAGGGGAATAGTTTTTAAAATAAATTATAAGTAAATTATTTGATTACAATATACATAGACAAAGTAAGCTTAGATATTTATTACAAAATATTAGAATATAATAATTAGAGAAGTATAAACTATATTGGTAATTCGTATCACGCATGTGCAATACATGTTGCTTGTGGGACCGCTCTTACTTGTAAAATAGCCAAACCAGGAAATGAGCGGGGGGCGGAGGAACATCAGAGATGGTATGTTAGTAAAATCGATCATATATAAAAAAAAACACATTGCAAAACAATAAAATAATTAACCCCTTATCCCAAAAAAAACCTAATCTAAAAAAATAAACCACCCAAAAAATTAAAATATAAAAGCCTTAACCTAATCCCCAAATAGGTACTCACTCTAACTGAAGTCCGGTAGAGAAGGTCTTCTTCCAGGCGGCTCCATCATCTTCTATCTTCATCCAGAGCAAAGGCGGCGCAAAGCGCCAAAAAAACATAATTTATGTAAGAACTTACCTGATAAATTCATTTCTTTCATATTAGCAAGAGTCCATGAGCTAGTGACGTATGGGATATACATTCCTACCAGGAGGGGCAAAGTTTCCCAAACCTTAAAATGCCTATAAATACACCCCTCACCACACCCACAAATCAGTTTAACGAATAGCCAAGAAGTGGGGTGATAAGAAAAAAGTGCGAAAGCATAAAAAATAAGGAATTGGAATAATTGTGCTTTATACAAAAAAATCATAACCACCACAAAAAAGGGTGGGCCTCATGGACTCTTGCTAATATGAAAGAAATGAATTTATCAGGTAAGTTCTTACATAAATTATGTTTTCTTTCATGTAATTAGCAAGAGTCCATGAGGACTCTCATGGGATAATGACTACCCAAGATGTGGATCTTTCCACGCAAGAGTCACTAGAGAGGGAGGGATAAAATAAAGACAGCCAATTCCTGCTGAAAATAATCCACACCCAAAATAAAGTTTAATGAAAACATAAGCAGAAGATTCAAACTGAAACCACTGCCTGAAGTACTTTTCTACCAAAAACTGCTTCAGAAGAAGAAAACACATCAAAAATGGTAGAATTTAGTAAAAGTATGCAAAGAGGACCAAGTTGCTGCTTTGCAAATCTGATCAACCGAAGCTTCATTCCTAAACGCCCAGGAAGTAGAAACTGACCTAGTAGAATGAGCTGTAATCCTTCGAGGCGGAGTTTTACCCGACTCGACATAGGCATGATGAAATAAAGATTTCAACCAAGATGCCAAAGAAATGGCAGAAGCTTTCTGGCCTTTTCTAGAACCGGAAAAGATGACAAATAGACTAGAAGTGTTTCGGAAAGACTTAGTAGCTTCAACATAATAATACAAAGCTCTAACAGCATCCAAAGAATGCAATGATTTCTCCTTAGAATTCATAGGATTAGGACATAATGAAGAAACCACAATTTCTCTACTAATGTTGTTAGAATTCACAACCTTAGGTAAAAAAAAATTCAAAAGAAGTTTGCAGCACCGCCTTATCCTGATGAAAAATCAGAAAAGGAGACTCACAAGAAAGAGCAGATAATTCAGAGACTCTTCTGGCAGAAGAGATGGCCAAAAGAAACAAAACTTTCCGAAAAAGTAATTTAATGATCAAAGAATACATGGGTTCAAAAGGAGGAGCTTGAAGAGCCCCCAGAACCAAATTCAAACTCCAAGGAGGAGAAATTGACTTAATGACAGGTTTTATACGAACCAAAGCTTGTACAAAACAATGAATATCAGGAAGATTAGCAATCTTTCTGTGAAAAAGAACAGAAAGAGCAGAGATTTGTCCATTCAAGGAACTTGCGGACAAACCTTTATCTAAACCATCCTGAAGAAACTGTAAAATTCTCGGTATTCAAAAAGAATGCCAAGAAAAATGATGAGAAAGACACTAAGAAATATAAGTCTTCCAGACTCTATAATATATCTCTCTAGATACAGATTTACGAGCCTGTCACATAGTATTAATCACAGAGTCAGAGAAACCTCTTTGACCAAGAATCAAGCGTTCAAACTCCATACCTTAAAACTTAAGGATTTGAGATCCTGATGGAAGAAAGGACCTTGCGACAGAAAGTCTGGTCTTAACGGAAGAGTCCACAGCTGGCAAGAGGCCATCCGGACAAGATCCGCATACCAAAACCTGTGAGGCCATGCTGGAGCTACCAGCAGGACAAACGAGCATTCCTTTAGAATCTTGGAGAATACTCTTGGAAGAAGAACTAGAGGCGGAAAGATATAGGCAGGATGATACTTCCAAGGAAGTGATAATGCATCCACTGCCTCCGCCCGAAGATCCCGGGATCTGGACAGATACCAGGGAAGTTTCTTGTTTAGATGAGAAGCCATCAGATCTATTTCTGGGAGTTCCCACATTGAACAATCTGAAGAAATACCTCTGGGTGAAGAGACCATTCGCCCGGATGCAACGTTTGGCGACTGAGATAATCCGCTTCCCAATTGTCTATACCTGGGATATGAACCGCAGAGATTAGACAGGAGCTGGATTCCGCCCAAACCAAAATTCGAGATACTTCTTTCATAGCCAGAGGACTGTGAGTCCCTCCTTGATGATTGATGTATGCCACAGTTGTGACATTGTCTATCTGAAAACAAATGAACAACTCTCTCTTCAGAAGAGGCCAAGACTGAAGAGCTCTGAAAATTGCACGGAGTTCCAAAATATTGATCGGTAATCTCACCTCCTGAGATTCCCAAACCCCTTGTGCCATCAGAGACCCCCAAACAGCTCCCCAACCTGTAAGACTTGCATCTGTTGAGATTATAGTCCAGGTCGGAAGAACAAAGAAGCCCCCTGAACTAAACGATGGTGATCTGTCCACCACGTCAGAGAGTGTCGTAAAATCGGTTTAAAGATATTAATTGAGATATCTTTGTGTAATCCCTGCACCATTGGTTCAGCATACAGAGCTGAAGAGGTCGCATGTGAAAACGAGCAAAGGAGATCGCATCCGATGCGGCAGTCCTAAGACCTAAAATTTCCATGCATAAGGCTACCAAAGGGAATGATTGTGACTGAAGGTTTTGACAAGCTGATATCAATGTTAAACTTCTCTTGTCTGACAAGGACAGAGTCATAGACACTGAATCTATCTGGAAACCTAAAAAGGTTACCCTTGTCTGAGGAATCAATGAACTTTTTGGTAAATTGATCCTCCAACCATGATCTTGAAGAAACAACACAAGTCGATTCGTATGAGATTCTGCGAAAATGTGAAGACTGAGCAAGTACCAAGATATCGTCCAAAATAAGGAAATACCAAGACCCTGTTCTCTGATTACAGACAGAAGGGCACCGAGAACCTTTGAAAAAATTCTTGGAGCTGATGCTAGGCCAAACGGTAGAGCCACAAAACTGGTAATGCTTGTCTAAAAAGAGAATCTCAGAAACTAAAAGTGATCTGGATGAATCGGAATATGCAGATATGCATCCTGTAAATCTATTGTAGACATATAATGCCCTTGCTAAACAAAAGGCAGGATAGTCCTACAGTTACCATCTTGAATGTTGGTATCCTTACATAACGATTCAATATTGATAGATCCGGAACTGGTCTGAAGGAATTGACCTTCTTTGGTACAATGAAGAGATAGAATAAAACCCCAGCCCCTGTTCCAGAACTGGAACTGGCATAATTACTCCAGCCAACTCTAGATCTGAAACACATTTCAGAAATGCTGAGCCTTTGCTGGGTTTACTGGGACACGGGAAAGAAAAAAATCTCTTTGCAGGAGGCCTTAACTTGAAGCCAATTCTGTACCTTTCTGAAACAATGTTCTGAAACCAGAGATTGTGAACGGAATTGATCCAAATTTCTTTAAAGAAAACGTAATCTGCCCCATACCAGCTGAGCTGGAATGAGGGCCGCACCTTCATGGGTACTTAGGAGCTGGCTTTGGGTTTCTACAAGGCTTGGATATATTCCAAACTGAAAATGGTTTCCAAACTGATACCGCTCCTGAGGATGAAGGATCAGGCTTTTGTTCCTTGTTGTGAGGAAAGGAACGAAAACGATTATTAGACCTAAATTTACCTTAGATTTTTTATCCTTTGGTAAAAAAGTTCCCTTCCCTCCAGTAACAGTTGAGATAATAGAATCCAACTGAGAACCAAATAATTTATTACCCTGGAAAGAAAGGGAAAGCAAAGTTGACTTAGAAGACATATCAGCATTCCAAGTTTTAAGCCATAAAGCTCTTCTAGCTAAAATAGCTAGAGACATATACCTGACATCAACTCTAATGATATCAAAAGATGGTATCACAAATAAAATTATTAGCATGGTATAGAATAATAATAATGCTATAAAATTATGATCTGTTACTTGTTGCGCTAAAGCTTCTAACCAAAAAGTTGAAGCTGCAGCAACATCCGCTAAAAATATAGCAGGAGTAGAGACAGCCCCATTAACCTTAGGGATTTTGTCCCAAAAACTCTAATCTGTCAGATGGCACAGGATATAATTGCTTAAAACGTTTTAGAAGGAGTAAATGAATTACCCAAATTATTCCATTCCCTGGAAATTACTTCAGAAATAGCATCAGGGAGAGAAAACACTTCTGGAATAACTACAGGAGATTTAAAAACCTTATTTAAACGTTTAGATTTAGTATCAAGAGGACCAGAATCCTCTATTTCTAATGCAATTAATACTTCTTTAAGTAAAGAACAAATAAATTCCATCTTGAACAAATACGAAGATTTATCAGCATCAACCTCTGAGACAGAAACCTCTGAACCAGAAGAACCATTATCAGTATCAGAATGATGATGTTCATTTAAAAATTCATCTGAAAAAAGAGAAGTTTTAAAAGACTTTTATGTATACTAGAAGGAGAAATAACAGACATAGCCTTCTTAATGGATTTAAAAATAAAATCTCTTATGTTATCAGGAACACTCTGAAAATTAGATGTTGACGGAACAGCAACAGGTAATGTAACAGTACTAAAGGAAATTTTATCTGCATTAATAAGTTTGTCATGACATGCAATACAAACAACAGCTGGAGAAACAGATACCAAAAGTTTATAGCAGATACACTTAGCTTGGTAGCTCCAGCACCGGGCAGCGATTTTCCTGAAGTATCTTCTGACTCAGTTGCAACGTGGAACATCTTGCAATATGTAATAGAAAAAACAACATATAAAGCAAAATTGATCAAATTCCTTAAATGACAGTTTCAGGAATGGGAAAAAAATGCCAGTGAACAAGCTTCTAGCAACCAGAAGCAATAAATAATGAGACTTAAATAATGTGGAGACAAAAATGACGCCCATATTTTTAAGCGCCAAATAAGACGCCCACATTATTTGGCGCCTAAATGCTTTTGGCGCCAAAAATGACGCCACATCCGGAACGCCGACACTTTTGACGCAAAAAAACGTCAAAAAATGACGCAACTTCCGGCGACACGTATGACGCCGGAAACAGAAAAAAAAATTTGCGCCAAAAAAGTCCACGCCAAGAATGACGCAATAAAATGAAGCATTTTCAGCCCCCGCGAGCCTAACAGCCCACAGGAAAAAAGTCAAATTTTTTAAGGTAAGAAAAAATGATTGATTCAATGCATTATCCCAAATATGAAACTGACTGTCTGAAAATAAGGAATGTTGAACATCCTGAGTCAAGGCAAATAAATGTTTGAATACATATATTTAGAACTTTATAAAAGAGTGTCACAGAAAATAAGCTTACTTACTTACCCCAAGACACTCATCTACATGTTGTAGAAAGCCAAACCAGTACTGAAACGAAAATCAGCAGAGGTAATGGTATATATATAAGAGTATATCGTCGATCTGAAAAGGGAGGTAAGAGATGAATCTCTACGACCGATAACAGAGAACCTATGAAATAGACCCCGTAGAAGGAGATCATTGCATTCAAATAGGTAATACTCTCCTCACATCCCTCTGACATTCACTGCACGCTGAGAGGAAAACCGGGCTCCAACCTGCTGCGGAGCGCATATCAACGTAGAATCTAGCACAAACTTACTTCACCACCTCCATAGGAGGCAAAGTTTGTAAAACTGATTTGTGGGTGTGGTGAGGGGTGTATTTATAGGCATTTTAAGGTTTGGGAAACTTTGCCCCTCCTGGTAGGAATGTATATCCCATACGTCACTAGCTCATGGACTCTTGCTAATTACATGAAAGAAAAGCCACCTGGATGCAGCGTCCGTTGCCTTCGCCAGTTGCGCATGCATCCTCAAAGGAATGTTTGTTGTACGAGGCGGCCAAAAGAATTTTGGTTGCTTGCGCAGCCAAAATAAACCACCTGGATGCAGCATAGGCAAACCTGAAGCCTTAAAAAAAAAACATGCAACTGCCCGCAAGCAATAAAAATAAAAACACGTATCCGTCCGCACAAAGTATAACGAAAAAAACCTAACCTCCCGCACAAAGTATTAACAAACAGCTAAACCGTCAACCGTTAACAAACAGCTAAACTGTCAATTTGTTTAGGTAAAAGAGCTGTTTAACTTATCGCAAAACACTAAAGTAATTAACCCCTAATCCGCATATAACATAATTAAAATAACTCCTTAATCGTCAACAACCCACATAGCAATTAACCTTATTAACCTATTAACCCCTAAACCGCAAAACCCCCACATCACAATAAACCCATTTAACCTATAAACTCTTAACCTGCCAACCCCCACATCGCAATAAAACCAATTAACCTATTAACCCCTAAACCCCCACAACGCAATAACTAATTTAATTGCTAAGCCCCTTTACCTAACACCCCCTATATTAACCCCAATTACAACTACATTACAATTAAAATTAAAAAAAAAACTAACATTAAATTACAAAAAATAAAAAAGTCTAACATTACTGGAAAAAATAAACAAAATTATCAAAAAAAAATAAAAATGATTGCGGTACCTTGCATTTAATCTTTATGATGGACATCGGATGAAGAGGAGCCTCCATGCCGCCAAGGACCGCCGCTGTCGCCGCCGAGGACTGCCACTGAGGATCCACATGTCGGGGAAGACAGCTCCCAACCTCCGCTCCGTGCCACCGGTGAGAACCGCCGCTGAGGATCCACAGCTACGCACCTCCGCTTTGCGCTGCCTTTGCTCTGGATAAAGATAGAAGATGATGGAGCCGCTTGGAAGAAGACCTTCTCCACTGGACTTCTGGAATGGTGAGTACCTAATTGGGCTTAGTGTTAGGATTTTTTTTAATTATTTTTTATTTTTAATGTATTTAATGGACTGGAAAAGAGCTGATTTGAGGACCTTTTGAGGGCATTAAAAGAGCTTAATGCCCTTTTAAGGGCAATGCCCATACAAATGCCCCTTTAGGGGCAATGGGTAGTTTAGGTTTTTTAGTGTTAGTTTTTTTTATATTTTGGGGGGTTTGGTGGGTGGGGGATTTTTACTGTTGGGGGGTAATTGGTAATTTGTTTAGGTAAAAGAGCTGTTTAACTTAGGGCAATGCCCTACAAAAGCCATTTTAAGGGCTATTGGTAGTTTAGTATTAGATTAGGGGGTGTTTTTATTTTGGGGGGATTTTTATTTTTATAGGGGTATTAGTTTAGAATTATTTTTTTTTGGATAGCTTTGTTTATTATTTTCTGTAATTTTAAATTTTTAAATTTTTTTTGTAAGTTTAGCTTTGGGGGTTGTATTTTTTTTTTAAAATAGACTGCCCTCTAGGCTTATTGCCTAGTATATATATGTGAAGTGTAGGGTCCAGAAAAGAGAAGAGTTTTGCTCACCTTTTTTTACCTCAAACTTGTGAGGTATGTTTGAAGCGTGGAGGGGATTTAATCCCTATCTGTGTTAGAGATGTTAACGTCTAGGTAATCAGTATGGTATTCCTTTCTTCCAGTAGCCTCAGGGTCTGGTGAGCTTCTCCTCTGTGAAGTATGGTAAGCTTTTCCTCTGTTTGGATGAGGTGAGTATCCCCTTTGCGAAGAATGATGTACTTCTCCCCTGTGGAGTATGGTACACTTCTTTTTTGTGTGAGGTATGGTAAGTTCCTCCTATATGGAGTATGGTAAATTTTTCTATAGAATATTGGTAGAAACCTCTGAGTGGTGGCAGTGAGTTAACACTTCTCCTATATGGAGTAAAATCTGTGGTGGATTTATTTGAGTCATAGCAAATAAATTTCTGAGGCAAGCTCTATAAATGAATAATAAAACTACTTTATTATGCACAAACTAATTGACTTCTATTGGGGAATATGCGAACGTGCATGCTATTTTGTAAGTTTGGCTTTTTTGCGCTCATCGGGTTAGCACGTGAGCGAAAACAGTTTACTTTCAACTCAAAATACGAGTGCAACCCGACATCCCCAAAACTTACTTCTAGCGCAGTTAACGCTTGAATGGGATCGTTAATTAGCGCTCCGTTTGTAATCTGACCCATATTGTATAGGATAACTAATGTATCCATTGAGACATAGGGGCCAATTTATTAATGTGTGAGCGAACATGATACGATGTAGCATATCATGTCTGCCGCACATCGATAAACGCTGTCGGCATTTATCATTACACAAGCAGTTCTTGTGAACTGCTTGTGCAATACCGCCCCCTGCAGATTTGCGGCCAATCTGTTGCTGTCAGGGGGTGTCAATCAGCGCAATCGTATAGGATTGGGTCTTTAGACCGCTGCTTCATAACTTCTGTTTCTGGCAAACCTGAAGGCTTGCACGAAAACAGGCTCCATATGGGTAGATTTAATAAGCAGCGGATGCTGCTTTCTACAGCCAAAGTTTCCAGCTCGACGGAAACTTAAGTTAAGAAGCAGCGGTCATAAGACCGCTGCTCCTTAACTTGTCTACCACCTTTTAGGTGGCGGACTGCAATCATCCCGATCCGATCGAGATGATTGACACCCCCTGCTAGTGGCTGTGAATGTGCAGGGGGCGGCATTGCACAAGCATTTCACAAGAAATGCTTGTGCAATGTTAAATGCCGACAGCATTTAGCAATGTTGGGCGGACATGATTCGCTACAGTGCGGCAAATGGTAAATCTACCCCTAAAGGTCTTCTAGTAAATAATGCTGAAGTATTTAATCTATTATAAAGTGTTCTAAGGCTATATTCCATTTGAGCTACATTGTGTTCGCTGATAAATGCTGAATAGTTGATGAATCACTATAAAGCTTCTATTGTTATATTTGATTTATTGGCAAATGTGCTAGGTCTAATAATCAGGCATTAGATTTGATGGTATCATCTTATTGAATTGTTTTAATAAAAGCCCTGCTGATTTAAATTTTAGTTCAAACTCACTAACTAAATTTTGCTAACTATTCGCTTGTATGATTGGTTAATATTGCATTTATTTTAAATTGTTCTAGAAAATATTAACAGTAGTATTCAATTTTTTAATTCTGGTCGAGATTTCACTTTCCAATACAATATTGTGCTCATATCCATTGTATCACAGACAATTTAATTGAATCTCAAAGAATTTAAATATTTCTATAGCTTGTTTTGTACTTTATTAATATTGTAATAAATCAGATATGTATTTTATCATAATTGAGCCCTTGTTACTGCATAGATCTGTTTCCGCGCAAGCCTTCATCTACCCCATTGTATTCATAATACTACACCTGTCAGAACTTAGTTATTAATTAGGATTAAATATTAATAATTAATAATAATTGTATTCTTATTATTAATTATTAATATCCATAAACATACATAATAAGTGCAACATGTTTATTAGTGCATAGATGTCTTGCATTATCATATAGTGCAGAGTGTTGTGTTTAGTAGTGTATAAATGTTCATTTGTCACTATACAGTTACACTTGTCCATGGCCAAAATTTGCCAATACTCCACTGCAAGTTAATGTGATCTATTGTAGGGCTTGAAAAATGTAACATGATGAATTTACAGCTTCTGAAAACTTTTAGTCCAAGTTGCAAGTGTTAGTGTGCAAGAAGTAGTTTCTGCTTCTTATCCTAGATGGCAGAGATAAATCACCTCAAACTCACTTGTTCAGGTTGATTGACTGGCCCTGCTCTCATGCAACTGGATGTCCAAGAGCAGGGGGAAGGACTGAAGAACAAATCTCTTCTGCAGGCTTACATTTTGCCAAGTGGTGACTATAAGTGAACAGGTTCCCTGCTGGAGAACTTGTCCACCTGCAGCTTGATATATTTTCCTGTTAGCCATGCTAGTATCAGGCTAAGTATAATGGTGAAAAAGAAAGGAGGCCATCCTGCCTCCAGGTTTGTGTGTTATTTATCTATAGCTGCTTAACCCATGACTAGAACATTTTGTTAAGAAGCATTAATGGCATAATATTTAATGACTATGGGGGGAGGGCAGCAAAATGTGTCTTCGCCTGTGTAGCCCAAAATCCTTACACTGGCCTTGCTTACATGATACACAAAGGCAGAACTTAAGTTTAATAGTATTGTGTGGGGTCAAATGATTAGGGAATACAGCTGGTGGATCAACTTTTTTGTATTGGGGGAGGTCTCAGTAATGTTTAATGGGCTGGTGAGTTTTAATATAGGTATCAACATTTGCTATAGTGGCTAGGGTTAGAAGCTGTCTGACAGTCTACAGGATATACTGCTTCTAGTTTTTTCATGTGTCTCCACAATAGAAGCCCTTATAAGATCAAAATTGTATTATGTGTGTGGGATTCTCAAAGTGTGTTGTTTTTTTTTTAATCATATATATTTTTTCAGCATTGTCCTGTATAAAATTATTGACACAGCAAATAAGCCTATGAACAAAATACATTGAGCATAAACCACAAAGTACCATCTTTCCAGTCTTTTATTCATCTTTATAAACCCATTTGCCCAGCACTTTGGGGGTGCCACAATGTAAGGATTGAGGTTATAAGAAGGTGCAATATACATCTTGTATTTAGTTTATGATGAAGGGTTTATAGTATCAGGAAATGTAATATTTAGTGTAATTATTTATATAAGTCACATTATGTCAGGACAAGATTGTGCATAACACGGGGATAGCCATACAGGGGGAGTGGAATGATGGCACTGGGCTGACGGTCTCCACACATTTGTCTTTCCCAGGGCCCCACAAATGCTATGGGTGGCTCTTCTTTCACTGGACCTTTACAAATACTGAACAATAAATTGTATTTAAGCTACTAGACAAAAATGAGTATACAATTTCTTACATACATATTCCTTACCTGTCCTTTAGTAAATGTTAGTAAGTTATTTCCCAATTCATTCAACCATCTTGTTCCAGTGTCGCCATTTTCTCCTTCTATGCAAAAGTAGACTTTAACAGCACTTTCTGTATTCTTCATATCACTGGTGTATACAGTTATGCTATATTCTACAACTAAAAGAGAAAGCTATTACAATTATCTCTGCTTACACTTGTATCTTTATTTATTTTCAGTAGATTTTACTAATTCAATTAAATAAACTTATATTACCAGGGAGAGGATCTTTTCCAGGGTATATTGCAGGAAGTTCTACACAGTTATCTTCATTAGGCCTCATCCAACAGTCAAAATTAAGCCACATTTCCTCATTTGAACCAGTGTGCTTCATGTGAATTGTTTCTAAATGCCAAGCTTTTTTGATTTGTAATTGTGACCATGATATTTGCACCTTGTAGATAGAATCTACATCTTTAAGATTTTCCTACAAAAGTTTCAAAAACATTCAACATTAAAAAATAAATTTAAAAGAATAATATTAAGCTGTATATAATTGTACACAGAGTTATGATCAAATAGAGATAATGCACACAAAGTGATGTTACAATATACTTGCACTTTATATTATAGAGGTAAATGTATGCAAACAGTAGCTATCATTGACATACACTGGTATTAGGCATTATGAAATATATCTGATACGTAGAATAAGTCTATTTGACATGCAAACTAAGGATAAAATTATATTCAACTTGTAATGGATCCGCCAGGTAATAACTAAGGAGTCACTCTAAGAGCTGTTTCCTAAAAAGCTATAAAATGAGAGGACTTACCAGAATAAGGGCTAGATCATGTTTGCGCATGAGCATGCATGTTAAATTCCGCTTGTATTACAAGTTGAAAGTAGATGCAAATGTGTGAGCGCAATTGCGATCTACACTAGAATGATTACCGTGACCTCAGAGCTCTGGTTAACTGTTATGTTTGACGAAAAGGTGTCACAAAACACATAAAGGGCTCCATGTACTAAGCCGTCAATTCATCCGTCATTTTAGACGCGGATAAACTCGCCGTTACTCGCCGCGGGCGAAATGGTGTCCGCTGTCACTATGTACTAATAATCCCCCAATAAATAGAATACATTTAAAAGTACAGTTACACTCATAATTACTATATAGAATAAAAAATATTTTAAAAAAATATTCCGGAAAAAAGTTAGAAGGGCTCAAAGATATGAGGTCTCAGTTGTTAGGAAAAAAAAGGACTGCAAAGATATATATATATATATATAAATAATAATATATGTATATATTTGTGTACTAATGTATTTATATGTTTATTTATGTATTTACAGTTATATATACACATACAAACAAAACAAATACATACAAATGTATACATACTGTATATAGACATAAATATATATAAGTGTATTAAAGCCCTATGTAGTCAAGTACATGAAAACATAAAAAAAACATATTTATGCAATGTTCATATTTACAAAAGTGTTTAACTATGTATTTATTATACATTCCAATGTTCTGCACATAGCAGAATATGTTCTATGCATTTTTAAATATATATATATATATATATATATATATATAACTATATATAATCAGGAGTTTTTTGTGGGGGTACTCACTGGTACTGAGTACCCCCACCTCTGCTAGTTAGTTTATAAGAGGTAATATTTGTAATCATCATTTAAATACACTAGCAAAAAAAACATCAAATTATCGGCTAGATTACGAGTTTTGTGTTAGGAGCTATGCGGTGCTAACAAGCAGTTTTTTCTCACCGCTCACTTACATGCAGCGCTGGTATTACGGGTTTTTACAAAACCGGCGTTAAAAGGCAAGCGTACAGCAAAATTGTGCTTACCGCACTCCAATACCAGCACTGCTTAAGTCAGCGGGGAGCTGGTCGTACGTGCTTGTGCACAATTTCCCCATAGGAATCAACGGGGAGAGCCGGCTGAGAAAAAGTCTAACACCTGCAAAAAAGCAGCATAAAATTCAGTAACACAGCCCCGCTGATTCCTATGGGGAAACTAAAGTTATGTTTACACCTAACACCCTAACATGAACCCTGAGTCTAAACACCCCTAATTTTACACTTATTAACCCCTAATCTGCCACCCCCGACATCGTCGCCACCTACATTATATTTATTAACCCCTAATCTACCGCTTTGAACATCGCCGCCACCTACATTATATTTATTAACCCCTAATCTGCTGCCCCCAACATTGCCGACACCTACATTATATTTATTAACCCCTAATCTCTCTCCCCAATGTTGCCACAAACTAACTACACTTATTAAACCCTAATGTCGCCACCACTATAATAAACATATTAACCCCTAAACCGCCACACTCCCGCCTCGCAAACAGTTAAATATTATTAACCCCTAATCTGCCGTCCCTAACATCGCCACCACCTACCTACATTTATTAACCCCTAATCTGCCGTCCCCAGCGTCGCCGCCACTATACTAAATGAATTAACCCCTAAACCTAAGTCTAACCCTAAACCTAACACCCCCTAACTTAAATAGAATTACAATAATTCGAAATAAAAATTTATATTATTACCTAAATAATTCCTATTTAAAACTAAATACTTACCTGTAAAATAAACCCTAAGATAGCTACAATATAACTAATAGTTACATTGTAGCTATCTTAGGGCTCCATGTACTAAGCAGTCAGCGAGCTACCCGCAACAAATCTCGCGTCAAAACTCGCAAACTGATATGTACAAAGCCATTAATTATGTTAAAACTCGCATCTTTAAAATTGCGAGCGTACTTATCCGCCAAACCTCGCTACCTCTCCATTTTTTACTGTAATTAGACACATTTGACCACCAACTCGCCAAAAACGAATGTACTAAAAAATCTATTTGTCCGCTCGCGTCAATCTCCGCCCCCATCTCTTTATTTTTGCCTCGCCACCTTTTAGGTGGCGGGCAAGGTACAAAACAATAGGAAAGCCACTCTAGACGCCAGTCTATACATATATAAAAGGCAGTAATATCAGCATTGTACTTACATTGTTCATTTCAGCAGCTATGGAGAGAATTCTGTTTTTGTTTATTCTCCGTTTGATGCTAGAAGACAGAATACTGGAAATGTAGCTAATCCTATCGTTAGAAGAAGGAGAGTTTGTGTCCCCCTCCTAGAAAAATTTGTCTGTTTGACACGACATCCAAACAAATAATATAAGAGTCAATAATTATGTCAATCAAAACGACGTTTTGCTGATGAGAAAAGTGAGGATTCTTGGATTTTGAAGTGGTTTCAGATCCAGATGAAGCCATATCGAAATTGTAAATAAAGATCACAAAAACGAGCGCTCTGTAATTACTCTCCAAAAATTTTGGAACAATAATAAAGTTGTTTAGAAAAGTTGTACATTTATAGGAGCAAAATTCTATTCCCGCGACTACTATGACGTTCATGACACCTTACATGTCACGTGTTAACAATTGGCCAGACAATTCAACTGAAAGTTAAGTACATCAGCTTAGTCGCGGCGAGCGAGGCGTCAAATTTATCAATATTCCGCCACTGCTCACGGCGGGCTAGACGTGTCTATTTATTGTGGGATTATTAGTACATAGCTACAGCGGACACCATTTCGCCCGCGGCGAGTAACGGCGAGTTTAGCCGCGTCTAAAATGACGGATGAATTGACGGCTTAGTACATGGAGCCCTTAGGATTTATTTTTATTTTACAGGCAAGTTTGTATTTATTTTAACTAGGTAGAATAGTTACTAAATAGTTATTAACTATTTAATAACTACCTAGCTAAAATAAATACAAAAGTACCTGTAATATAAAACCTAATCTAAGTTACACTAACACCTAACACTACACTACAATTAAATAACTTACCTAAATTAAATACAATTAAATAAATTACATACAATTAGCTAAAGTACAAAAACAAACAAACACTAAATTACAGAAAATAACAAATTACAAGATATTTAAACAAATTACACCTAATCTAATAGCCCTATCAGAATAAAAAAAACATTGGAACAGCCAATAGAATGCAAGCTCAATCCTATTGGCTGATTGGAATTATATCAGCCAATCGGAATCTATGGGACGCCATCTTGGATGATGTCACTTAAAGGTACCGTCATTCAGTAAGAAAACTCCGGATGAAGAGGATGCTCCGCGTCGGATGTCTTGAAGATGGAGAAACTTCACGTCGGATGGATGAAGATAGAAGATGCCGTCTGGATGAAGACTTCTGCCTGTCTGGAGGACCACTTCGCCCGGCTTGGATGAAGACTTCTCCCGGCTTCGTTGAGGACTTCGGCAGCTTCCTTGAGGATGGATGTCCGGTCTTCAGAACTGTAAGTCGATCTTCAGGGGGTTAGTGTTAGGTTTTTTTAAGGGTGTATTGGGTGGGTTTATTTTTTAGGTTAGGGATTTGGGCTGCAATAGAGCTAAATGCCCTTTTAAGGGCAATGCCCATCCAAATGCCCTTTCAGGGCAATGGGGAGCTTAGGTTTTTTTAGTTAGTATTTTATTTGGGGGGGTTGGTTGTGTGGGTGGTAGGTTTTACTGTTTGGGAGCTTGTTTGTATTTTTTTTTACAGGTAAAAAAGCTGATTACTTTGGGGCAATGCCCCGCAAAAGGCCTTTTAAGGGCTATTAATAGTTTAGTTTAGGCTAGGGTTTTTTTTTATTTGGGGGGGGGCTTTTTTTTATTTTGATAGGGCTATTAGATTAGGTGCAAGTAGTTTAAAGATCTGTAATTTGTTTTTCTGTAATTTTGTGGGTTTTTTTTTGTAATTTAGCTAATTTAATTTAATTTATTTAATTGTTTTTAATTTAGTTAATTTATTTAATTGTAGTTTAGTGTTAGGTGTTAGTGTAACTTAGGTTAGGTTTTATTTCACAGGTACTTTTTATTTATTTTAGCTAGGTAGTTATTAAATAGTTAATAACTATTTAATAACTATTCTACCTAGCTAAAATAAATACAAACTTGCCTGTAAAATAAAAATAAACCCTAAGCTAGCTACAATGTAACTATTAGTTATATTGTAGCTATCTTAGGGTTTATTTTACAGGTAAGTATTTAGTTTTAAATAGGAATTATTTAGGTAATAATATTAATATTTATTTAGATTTATTGTAATTCTAAGTTAGGGGGTGTTAGGGTTAGGGTTAGACTTAGGTTTAGGGGTTAATACATTTAGTATAGTAGTGGCGTTGTTGGGGGCAGCAGATTAGGGGTTAATAAATGTAGGTAGGTGGCGGCGATGTTAAGGACGGCAGATTTTAGGGGTTAATAATATTTAAATAGTGTTTGTGAGGCGGGAGTACGGCGGTCTAGGGGTTAATATGTTTATTATAGTGGCAGCTATGTGGGGGCGGCAGAATAGGGGTTAATAAATGTAGGTAGGTGGCGGAGACATTGGGGGAGGGAGATTAGGGGTTAATAAATATAATGTAGGTGGCGGCGATGTTGGGGCAGCAGATTAGGGGTTAATAAGTATAATGTAGGTGGCGTTAATATTATTTAACTAGTGTTTGCGAGGCGGGAGTGCGGCGGTTTAGGGGTTAATATGTTTATTCTAGTGGCGGCGATGTCCGGAGCGGCAGATTAGTGGTTAAAAATGTTATTATAGTGTTTGCAATGCGGGAGGGCCTCGGGTTAGGGGTTAATAGGTAGTTTATGGGTGTTAGAGTACTTATTAGCACTTTAGTTATGAGTTTTATGCTACGGCGTTGTACCATACTGACTTTAAAATGTGTTAGGGATCTTGGAGGTAGAGGGTGTACCGCTCACTTTTTGGCCTCCCAGGACAGACTCATAATACCGGCGCTATGGGAGTCCCATAGAAAAAAGACTTTGCAAAGTTTACGTAAGTCGTTTTGTGGTAAGGCCAAAGAAGTGTGCGGTACCCCTAAACCTGCAAGACTTGTAATAGCAGCGGTAGTGAAAAAGCAGCGTTAGGACCTGTTAACGCTGCTTTTTCAGCCTAACGCACAACTCGTAATCTAGCTGAGTAAATAATCTTGTCCCTTTGATTTTCTCAAAGTTACTGAACAGAATATATCAATAAATAATTAATGAGTACCGGCACCTTTTCTTTAAAAAAAAACCAAAAAACCCCCCATATATATTTGTGTAAAAATCCATCAGATATATATTTTAATATCTCTTTAAGAATAAATAGAACATTGCATTATGAAATAGCGCAATATTATCTTCTTATCTTACACTTTTAATTAACCGTGATCGTGTTTGCACGACTTGTGGGTGTTAGTTTTTTTTTTTTTAATTTTCCAGAACCATTGAAGTCTATGGGGAATGAGATTTTGTGTTCACAACTTCTCAAAGTCTATTTGTTACCGTGATGTAACGAACGTGAGATCGCTAACATTTTACTTTCAACTTGTAATACGAGAGTGAATCTCTAAGCGCAAAATAATTCTACTAGTTTTAATGCTTAAACATGAGCGCAAACTACTGCTTCACCCATAATCTAGCCCTAAATGCAGGTTCAGCATTCAATAAAATACAAATAGCTTTTATTTGCAACATGTTTCTTAGACAAATCTAACCATTTCATCAGGCATACGGGTTGCAAATAAAAGCTATTTATATTTTGTTGAATTTTGTCACCTGCATTTATTCTGGGAAGTCCTCTTTTGGTTCACATTTTGTAGCTTTTAGGAAGCAACTCTTAGGAGCCAAATTATCATTGTGCGGACGGACATGATCCGCTGCAGCGGATCACGTTCGACGCACATCGATAAATGCTGACAGCATACGCTGTTGGCATTTATCATTGCACAAGCATTTCTCGTGAAATGCTTGTGCAATACCGCCCCCCTGCAGATTTGCGGCCAATCAAGCAGGGGTTTTCAATCAACCCGATCGTATCTGATCGGGCTGATTCCTGTACACCGCCTCAGAGTTAAGGAGCCCCTTAGAGTGACTTCTTAGTTATTACCTGGTGGATCCACTACAAAGACGTGGAGCTCTCTATACTGGAGTACAGCCAGCTGGGGACTACAAGCACCAGCTTGCCTTTTCAACACCAGTATTGATTAGTACCAACAAAACTGTGAGTGGTCACTTTTTAGTATCCATTTTTATCTTGATTGGTAGGAGCTGATGCTATGTGGCACCCCTTTTGTGTTCCATCTATTACAGAATTCAAGATCATGGCCTTTGCGATTTAAAGTGGAGCTGCCTGGGCTGACCTAACAGACCATTGTTTCATGGGACGTTTTGTGTTTAAAATGTTCTGTTTGAAACTGTCCTTTGGAAAGTATCTATATGGATGTAAAATAACATTCAATAAGCTATATATTGCATTTTTATATTTACATTAAGGGTGATTGTTCAGTGTTTTGGTCCCCCCCTATAATAATACCACTTGTAAGTATTATATCTGTAGAAATAAAATTACAAGCAGAAAAAATATTCACTTAAAAATAAATGTAAGCACCTTGTGTTACACATATTGCGAGGTAATAACACAGCAGGATCGCTGACAGTCTTGCATTTAGTATATTGTAGGAAGTGTTACTGCCCATTACTAGAGGATCTCACTATCCCTCTAACCAGACTGTTCTCCAGCCCCTCCCACCAGCAGCAGCAGTATTTACTGAAGTGTTTTTGTTCTCTGTCCAGAAGGAACTTAGTTCCTCCTGCAAAAATAGTGCAGGAATTCCGTTCCCATGCGTTTCCGCTCGTCTTGACCCCTGCTGCACACTGCTACCTTATGTCAGCGCTTTTTACAAACTTGCATTTAGCCAATTAGTGATGGTTCATGCATAATTCTACAGGAGTTAGCACAATGTTATCTATATGGCACACATGAACTAGCAATGTCTGGCTGTGAAAAACTAATAAATGCACTCTGTGATAAAAGGTGGCCTGCAGGGGCTTAGAAACAGGCAGTGATTTAGATGTTTAGAGATTATAAATTATATAAATATAACAATGTTAGTTGCGCAAAGCTGGAGAACGGATAGCAAAGGTGTTATCTATCTTTATAAACAATAAAAAAAATCAAATAGGCTGTCCCTTTAAGATTTCAAATATTGAAAATGGCAGAACTCAAACAAGGCTTTATTAATGCTCTTAAACATAATGCATATAAAAAGTAATCTACAAAGGCCTAGATCACAAGTTTTGCGTTAAGGTACGGTACGGCTATACCGCTGAAAAATTGGCCATTGCGCGTGGAATGGCCGGTAACGCATATTACGAGTCGCGGCAGTATAGCTATACCGAAAGCATTTTAGCACTCCATTACGCACTCAAAAAATTATGTTTGAATGCAGGATTTTCCATAGCGCCGTATTACAGGTTGTGCGGTTCAGCTAAAATGCTTGCGTTACAGCCTATACCGACAGGAGCCATTCCGCCATCTGAGACCAGTAGTTATGGATTTTGCGAAACAAAAATGTTTCACAAAACTCATAACTAAAATGTTACAAAGTACACTAACACCCATAAATTACCTTTTAACCCCTAAACCCCCACCCTCCCACATCACAAACACTATATTAAACCTATTAACCCCTAATCAGCCACCCACCCACATCAAAACTATTAAATAAACCTATTTACCCCTAATCCATTGCCCACCCACAGCGCCAATACTAAATAAATCTAGTAACCCCTAATCTGTCGCTCCCCGACACTAAATAAAATATTTAACCCCTAATCCGCCGCCCCAACATCGCTGAAACTAAAATAAACCTATTAACCCCTAAACCACCAGCCCCCACATCGTAACTAATAAACTAAACCTATTAACCCCTAAACCACTGCCCCCCACTTTGCAAAAAACACTAAATTAAACTATTAACCCATAAACCTAGCACCTCCTAACTTTAAATTAAAAGTTACGCTATAACTATTTTAAAATAAATAAAAACTTACCTGTGAAATAAAAAAAAACTAACATTAAACTACAAATTAACCTAACATTACTATTCTGATAAAATAAAATAAAAACTACCAACTAAAAAAACTAAATTACAAATGTAAAAAAATGTAATACTACGAAAAATTTAAAAAATCTAACATTACAAAAAAATAATAAACACTAAATTATGAAAAATAAAAAAAAATCTAAGATTACAAAAATAATAAACAAAATTATCAAAAATAAAAACAATTACACCTAATCTAATAGCCCTATAAAAATAAAAAAGCCCCCCCAAAATAAAAACACCCCTAACCTACAATAAACTACCAATAGCCCTTAAAAGGGCCTTTTGTAGGGCATTGCCCTAAGTTAAACAGCTCTTTTACCTAGAAAAAAAAAATACAAAGTCCCACCAACAGTAAAAACCCCCACCCAACCAACCTTCCAAAATAAAAAACCTAAGTCTAAAAAAACCTAAGCTACCCCTTGTCCCTAAAGGGGCATTTGTATGGGCATTGCCCTTAAAAGGGCATCCTGTTCTTTTACTGCCCTTAAAAGGGCATTCAGCTCTTTTACAAGCCCAAAGCCCTAATCTTAAAAAAAACCCTTCCCAATAAACCCCCCCCCCCCCACTAACCCCAGAAAATCTACTCACCGTTCCTGAAGTCTGGACATTCATCTCCATCCAGGAGGCAAAAAGTCTTCATCCAGGTGGCGATATCTTCATCCAGTGCGGGAGCATCTTCTATCTTCATCCCGGCTGCGCGGAGTGGCGCTATCCAGGACCAGCGATGACATCCTGCACGGAGCGTCGTCTTCATACGATCACTGCCGTACAGTGAAGATGAATGCAAGGTACCCGTTTAAAAATGGTGTACCTTGTATTCCTATTGGCTGATTTGAGTCTTCAAATTCTAGTCAGCCAATAGGATGAGAGCTACTGAAATCCTATTGGCTGTTAAAATCATCGCCAGTCCTGGATAGCTCTGCCGGGATGAAGATAGAAGACACCCCCGTGATGGATGATGATGTTGACTCCTGGATGAAGACTTCTCGCCGCCTAGATGAAGACTTCTTGCCGTCTGGATGAAGACTACTCGCTGCCTGGATGGAGATGGATGTCCGGACTAACACGACGTGTAAATATGAATATTTCCTATTCCAATGTTCTTCACATAGAAAAATATGTTCTATTTATTCATAAATGCATAAATATATGTATAAGTTTTTTTTTTGTACAAATATATATTTATACCTATTTATAGATGATTATATATAGGAATATATATATACAGATGTATATAGGAATATCTATTTATAAATACATAAAACATATTCTGATATGTGCAGAACATAGAAATGTCAAATATTTACAGCAATTTCACACTATAACATTTTTATTAAATATGAATATTGCATAAGTATGCTTTTACATGCTTTCATCTACTTGACTGTAAAGGGCTCTAAAAGCACTTATATATATATGTCTATATATGTATACATATGTACAGTGGGTATTGAAAAGAATAATCCCCCTTGAAAATAATAAGATTTTGGGGCATATGTATCAAGCTCCGTATGTATCAAGGCTCGCCAGAAACAGCAGTTATGAAGCAGTGGTCACAAAGACCGCTGCTCCATAACCTGTCCGCCTGCTCTGAGCAGGCGGACAGACATCGCCGGAAATCAACCCAATTGAGTACGATCGGGTTGATTTACAACCCCCTGCTGGCGGCCCATTGTGAGCTGCTGGTGCAATGCTGAATACGGCGAGCGTATTGCTCGCGGTATTCAGCGATGTCTGTCGGACCCGATCCGCACTGTCGGATCAGGTCCGACAGACATTGATAACTAGGGGCCTTTGTTGCTTTGCAGCCTGAAATAAAGACAGACAAAAATAAAGATAATTCAAAAACAGAGTCACTCAGTTGGAAAAAGGATCACCCCCTCCTAAAAGTACTTGTAAACTCAATCAGGTGTAGCTAATCACCTTCTCAACAGCACACACAAAGCCATTTGACCTTCAACTGTGATCAGCTGTGAGCATATTGATTAGCTAAGCATGAAAAGAGCTTTCCTGGAGCATCTCAGTCCCTGGTAGTGCAACTGAAGCAAACAATCAACTATGAGTGGCAAGGCACTGTCAAAAGATCTTTCCCAAACACAAACCAGTCCCAGAATGGCTCCTCCTAAAAACCTTTATTATTCCAGATAAAATGTTCAACAGCACAATAAAAATAGCACAACCTGTCACAGCCACTGACACCTACAGGTTAAGCAAAAAATGATGGAACATATGGATGTGAAGGGGTGCTGACTTCATATGTTCCATCGTTTTTTGCTTAAACTGTAGGTGTCATTGGCTGTGACAGGTTGTGCTATTTTTATTGTGCTGTTGAACATTTTATCTAGAATAATAAAGGTTTTTAGGAGGAGCCGTTATGGGTTTGTGTTTGTGGAAGTTTTGTGGACTTACCTATAGGGCCCTCCTAACAGCAGCTACAACGTTAGTGGAATTCACTAACCTCTGAAACCAGAAGAAGAAGGGATTGGATGAGCGGAGCAGTGGTGAAGGAGTGAGTGTGGTTTGTATCACGAAAGATTCGACTCATAGTAAGTCCGTGCTTATCTCCCTGCATACTTGATTCAGATCATTACTTTATGCTTGGTCATCGGTTTGAGGGTGAATCTTGGAGGGTTAAGTGGAATAATCATGATAACTTGTCTATCTGACGTGCATGAACACTGATTTTGTTTGTTTGACTGTCAAAATATCTCCAGGATAATTTAGTGGACAGGCACAAGTCAGGAGATGGATACAAGAAAATATCAAAAGCTTTATCAATGCCTAGAAGCACAGTAAAATCTATTATTAAAAAGTGGAAAGTATTTGGTACAACACAGACCCTCTCTGGATCAGGATGTTGCTCCAAACTGGATGAAAGAGCCAGGAGGAAACTGGTCAGAGAGACTACCAAGAGGCCCACAGCAACTCTGAAGCAGTTGCAGGAATTTATGACAAAGAGTGGTCATTGTGTGCATGTGACAACAATATCACAATTTCTCCACAAAACTGTGTCTGTCTTTATTTCAGGCTGCAAAGCAACAAAATGTGATTATTTACCCATCACTACAATATATAGTCAAAATAGATGCCTCAGAACAAGGGATAGGGACAATCCTATCTCAAAGGGAATTGCCATCTGATCCCCTACATCATGTCGTCTTCCACTCCCATACCCTCACTAAAGCAAAATTCGCTACCCAGTGGGAGAGAAAGAAATCCTCACATTGAAGGTTGCTTTTGAAACCTGGAGACATCTTCAAGAAGGAGCTACCTTACCTATAACTGTTCCCTCAGCCCACAAAAATCTCGAGAATCTACAAAAAAATAAAACCCTATCTTCAAGACAGCTTAGATAGAGCCTATTTTGACAGGTACAATTGCATTATAACTTACAGACCTGGGTAAAAAAAACAAGACAGTCTTAAAAGTGACGTACTCACCCCCAGGGATACTATTCCAGAGCCAATCATTTCTCACATAAATTTGTATATAATTTCCAAACTCCTACATAATATCAAAGAGGTTCTTCCTGATGACAAAAATGGTCTCCTCTACAAGGATGATAAGCTATACATTCTATCAAGTCTTTAAATACATTTACTAAAGATGGTCAATGATGCTCCTTTAGCTGGTCCTCCTGGCATAAATAAAACCCTTTATCTGTTAAACAGGTATTATTGGTGGCCTGTCATAAGCAAAAATGTACAGTATTATGTGACAACCTGTAACATGTTCTTGTACTAAACCCCTGAAACAAAAGGCAACAGGATTTCAATCTTCTTTACCCATTCCTATCCATTCTTGTTTTACCATACCTATTCATTCTTCTTTACCCATACCTATTCCTAACATAACACTATACTAGTAGTAGTGGATCTTCTCATTAAAATGGCACATTTCATACCTCTTTTTGTATTACCTAGTGCATAAAAGATGATTGAAACCACCTTAAACCTTTTGGGATTACTGTGCACCACCGCTGCTATGACATTACAGTTCATTTAAATCCTTTAAAATGTGCTGAGCCTACCTATCTATGCTTTTCAATAAAGGATATCTAAATAATGAAGCAAATTAGATATTAGAAGTAAATTGTAAAGAGTAGAGGAGACAGGGGTTAATTCCCTGATCCTACCTCACTTTTTAAACCTATGGAATAAAGTTTGGATTTTTTATCATAGTTGGTGTCCCACGAGTGCTGCTTTTTTCTTCTAAGTAAATTGTAAAGTTGTTTCAAATTGTGGGCGCAATCCGATATATGGCGCAGGTTTCGGCGCAAGTGTGGAAACCTGCGCGGCCCGTAGTTTCACCTTGCACATCGGGCTATCACATATAAGGCGCCGGCAGTTGCTAAAGTGCCGTAACTTGGACAAACTAGCGATGTCCAGAAATAAGCGTAAGTACAAATTTCTGGAGTCGCCAGTGACTTACGGCACTTTAGAAACTGCTGCCGCCTAAAAAAAAACTACTAAATATGAAATCTCCCATAACTGTCTAACATGCCTCCCAAACATCATCCCGACACGTATACCCCTATATCCGCAATCCCCCCTCTCACTCCTAACAATAAATATATTAACCCCTAAACAGGCGCTCCCAGACCCCGGCGCCAGCTACATTAAATGTATTACCCCCTAATCTGACCCCCCTACACCGCTGCCAGCTATATTAAATGTATTACCCCCTAATCTAACCCCCCTACACCGCCGCCAGCTACATTAAATGTATTACCCCCTAATCTGACCCCCAACACCGCCGCCAGCTACATTAAATGTATTACCCCCTAATCTGACCCCCCTACACCGCCGCCAGCTACATTAAATGTATTACCCCCTAATCTGACCCCCCTACACTGCCGCCAGCTACATTAAATGTATTACCCCCTAATCTGACCCCCTAAACCGCCGCCAGCTACATTAAATGTATTACCCCCTAATCTGACCCCCCTACACTGCCGCCACCTATATTAAATGTATTAACCCCTAATATGATCACCCTACACCGCCGCCACCTATATTAAATATATTAACCCCTAATCTAATCCCCCTACACCGCCTCCACCTATATTAAATATATTAACCCCTAAACCTAAGTCTAACCCTAACACCCCCTAACGTAATTATTATTGAAATCAATCTAAATAATATTAATATTATTAACTAAATTATTCCTATTTAAAACTAAATACTTACCTATAAAATAAAACCCTAAGATAGCTACAATATAATTAATAATTACATTGTAGCTATTTTAGGGTTTATATTTATTTTACAGGTAACTTTGTATTTATTTTAACTAGGTACAATAGCTATTAAATAGTTAATAACTATTTAATAGCTACCTAGTTAAGATAATTACAAAATTACCTGTAAAATAAATCCTAACCTAAGTTACCATTACACCTAACACTACACTATCAATAAATTAATTAAATAAATTACAATTATCTCAACCAAAATACAATTAAATAAACTAAACTATATTACAAAAACAAACAAACACTAAATGACAAAAAAAATAAAAAAAATTACAAGAATTTTAAGCTAATTACACCTAATCTAAGCCCCCTAATAAAATAAAAAGACCCCCAAAATAATAAAATTTCCCTACCAAAAGTAATCAGCTCTATTACCAGCCCTTAAAAGGTCCTTTTGTGGGGCATTGCCCCAAAGTAATCAGCTCTTTTACCTGTAAAAAAAAGAACAACCCCCATTACAACCCACCACCCACACACCCCTACTCTAAAACCCACCCGATCCCCGCTTAAAAAAACCTAAGTCTAACACCCAAGTGCTCCTTACCTGTCCTGAAGACTGGCGGAGCAGGTCCTGTTCCAGGCGGAGAAGTCTTCTTCCAGGCTGGGACCTCGTCTTCTTCCAGGAACCAGCTGGCGCGTAGCGGAGGAGTTGAAGACCGATGACCGCGGAGCTGAAGACCGTCCACTATGGAACTGAAGACCGGCCACGCTGGAACTGAAGATCTGCGATGCTGGAACTGAAGACCGCGGAGCCATGGAGCGTGGAGGATTCTCTTCATACGATCTCCGCCGTACACTGAATAGGAATTCAAGGTACGCAATTAAAAATGGCGTCCCTTGAATTCCTAATGGCTGATTTGAGCCTTCAAATTCAAATCAGCCAATCGGATGAAAGCTACTGTAATTCTATTGGCTGATTTGAATAGCCAATAGAATAAGAGCTACTGTAATTCTATTGGCTATTCAAATCAGCCAATAGAATTACAGTAGCTCTTATTCTATTGGCTATTCAAATCAGCCAATAGAATTACAGTAGCTCTCATCCGATTGGCTGATTTGAATTTGAAGGCTCAAATCAGCCAATAGGAATTCAAGGGACGCCATTTTTAATCGCGTACCTTGAATTCCTATTCAGTGTACGGCGGAGATCATAGGAAGAGGATCCTCCACCCTCCATGGCTCCGCGGTCTTCAGTTCCAGCATCGCAGATCTTCAGTTCCAGCGTGGCCGGTCTTCAGTTCCATAGTGGACAGTCTTCAGCTCTGCGGTCATCGGTCTTCAACTCCTCCGCTACGCGCCGGCTGGTTCCTGGAAGAAGACGAGGTCCCAGCCTGGAAGAAGACTTCTCCGCCTGGAACAGGACCTTCTCCGCCAGTCTTCAGGACAGGTAAGGAGCACTTGGGGGTTAGACTTAGGTTTTTTTAAGGGGGGATTGGGTGGGTTTTAGAGTAGGGGTGTGTGGATGGTGGGTTGTAATGGGGGGGTGTTCTTTTTTTTACAGGTAAAAGAGTTGATTACTTTGGGGCAATGCCCGCAAAAGGCCCTTTTAAGGCTGGTAATAGAGCTGATTACTTTTGTAATTTAGTTTAGGGTAGGGAAATTTTATTATTTTGGGGGGCTTTTTTATTTTATTAGGGGGCTTAGATTAGGTGTAATTAGTTTAAAATTCTTGTAATCTTTTTTTTTATTTTTTGTAATTTAGTGTTTTTGTATTTTTTGTAATATAGTTTAGTTTATTTAATTGTATTTTAGTTGAGATAATTGTAGGTAATTTATTTAATTAATTTATTGATAGTGTAATGTTAGGTGTAATGGTAACTTAGGTTAGGATTTATTTAACAGGTAATTTTGTAATTATTTTAACTAGGTAGCTATTAAATAGTTATTAACTATTTAATAGCTATTGTACCTAGTTAAAATAAATACAAAGTTACCTGTAAAATAAATATAAACCCTAAAATAGCTACAATGTATTATTATTTATATTGTAGCTATTTTAGGGTTTATTTTATAGGTAAGTATTTAGTTTTAAATAGGAATAATTTAGTTAATAAGATATTTAGATTTATTTCAATAATAATTAAGTTAGGGGGTGTTAGGGTTAGACTTAGGTTTAGTGGTTGATATATTTAATATAGGTGGCGGCGGTGTAGGGGGGTCAGATTAGGGGCTAATAAATTTAATATAGGTGGCGGCGGTGTAGGGGGGTCAGATTAGGGGGTAATACATATAATGTAGGTGGCGGCGGGGTCCGGGAGCGGTTGTTTAGGGGTTAAACACTTTATTAGGGATTGTGGCGGGGATTGCGGTTGACAGGTAGATAGACATTGCACATGCGTTAGGTGTTAGGTTTTATTTTGCAGGCAGTTTAGGGAGTTACGGGGCTCCAATACTCAGCGTAAGGCTTACTACGCCTGCATTTTGTGGCGAGGTGAAAATGGAGTAAGATTTCTCCATTTTCGCCACGTTCTTACGCTGTATATTGGATACCAAACTGCGTGGGTTTGGTATATCGGTCTATGGGCCAAAAATCTATGGCCGAAGGGTGAAATATACGAGCGTAACTTCTTGGTTACGCTGTATATAGGATGCCAAACCAGCGCAATATTTGGCGTCGCCGGCTTTTGTGGGCGACGCTGCATATCGGATCGGGCCCTGTATGCTCTATCTGAAAGAAAAAATGTGGGTTTCATGTCACTTTAAACTGTGTAGGGAGAATTGGCAGCTATTAGCTCAGCAACAGTGCATCAAATGCAGTCTGCATTCAACTCTGACAAGTAAGTGGATACATTATACAACCTGGTGGATACTCACTCATTCAACTTAAATCAAACTTCTTAACAACCACAGATTATATTAGACTCTGGGGTTCTAACTTAGAAGTACAATTACTTGCATGATTAGAAGATTTCAATTAAAGAGACATACTACCACTATTGAGATTTTTGTTTCTGTACTTCCCCATATGTAAATATATTAACATCCTATTACAATATTTCCCATACTCTGAAGTTTAGGATCTAAGTTATAGTATTGTCCTGAAAGGAGAGTTGTTGCATATGTATATATATATATATATATATATATATATATATATATTATAATTATATATATATATATATATATATATATATATATATATATATGAGACTGAAAGCGGATATATTGAGGCGCTAGACTGAAAGGGCAAAAATATATATATACACGGAAGTATACCTATATAATTACTAGAAGGCAAAAAGCAGCTGTCCCTTTAAGGAGAGTGGGAGCTGCACCAAGACAGAGAGAAACTTCCCTAGCTTGCGCAGCACTCCCTCTCCACAAAATATGAATAAACAAGAGAACGTATAAAGGGACTATGTAGCGCTGGTTGTATAGAAATGTAATGAACACAATGGATTTATGTAAAAAAATGGTGTGAAAAACAGCAAAAAACACAGCAAACAAACCAGCATAAGGTATGTAAGATTATGCACTATAGTCTTTGCATGGAGATTCCTCTGTTTAGCACATGTATCCTAGCTCCCTTCTTAACCCTTTGTTTGCCTGGATTGAACTGCCTTCCAAATACTGACCTTGGCCTGTTATAATAGACTTATACTTGCTTTAACCCTTTGTTTGCTGCCTGGATTGAACTGCCTTTATCATTACTGACCTTGGCCTGTCATACTGGACCTGTACTTGCTTAACCCTTTGTTTGCGGTCTTGATTGAGCTGCCATCTCAATACTGACATTGGCCTGTTATACTGGCCTTGTACTTGTTTAACCCTTTGTTTGCTGCCTGGATTGAACTGCATTTTCAATACTGACCTTGGCATCTTAAACTGGATTTAGCCTTTCTGCTTAACCCTTGCCTGCATGGCTCCTGGATTAATCCTGGTGTGATACCTCTTCTCTCCTGCTTTAAAGGGACATTACTTCCAGCACATTGGGAACCATTAATTTAAAGCTGGAACACCCACCCTACCCTGAGAGGAACCATACTTGAAGAGGCCGAGGGAAATCAGTGTACTAACCTCCTGAAGTTTCACCTACACCCAAGAAAGCAGAGGGAAACAGGCAAACCAATTATATGAAGTTTCACCAACATCCAAAGGGGCCAGCTTAAACCACTGAGAGGAATTCCCTGATGTGCTGATCACTTACCTCATACGATTGAGGTTCTTTCTTGTAAGTCTGCACTTCACATATATTCAAAGTCTGGAACTCTCAAACAACTCATTTATATCACATAAGTGTTCAGCATTTGTGACTGTCATTTCTTTAGATAGACATGTATAGTGCATAATCTTACATACCTTACGCTGGTTTGTTTGCTGTGTTTTTTGCTGTTTTTCACGCCATTTTTTTTACATAAATCCATTGTGTTCATTACATTTCTATACAACCAGCGCTACATAGTCCCTTTATACGTTCTCTTGTTTATTCATATATATATATATATATATATATATATATATATATATATATATATATATGAGCAGCAAATAAGGATGCACTTGCCAGGATTTAAATATATATACATATTTAGACATGTATATTTATGTATCTCAATTTTAAAGACTTTTGCATTCCATTTTTTTTGTAACACCTAAGACCTTATGTCTTTGAGCACTTATAACTCTTTTATGTAATTTTTAAAAATAATTTATATTAGATAGTGTTAATATGAGTGTAACTGTACTTTTAAATACAACTTTGATGTGTTTTTTGAAACTTTTTAGTTGAGCATTACAGTTAACCAGAGCTCTGAGGTCGCAATATCCCGACTTTCAACCTGTAATATGTGATACTTCTGACATGCGCAAAGACTCTCGTTAAACCCCTTTTTGATTGCACAACAGTTGGCGCGACACTCATAATTTAGCCCATTAATGGGGCATAGCCAAAAAAAAGTTTTATTATCCATTTGGAACAGCAGCATTTTAATATGTTGATATTTTTTGCCCAAAAATGTGACATAAAAGGCATTTAAACTTTTTAAATAATAAAAAAATACAGTACGATCTCTGACTTTCTATGCTCATTGGATGCTTGGCACTTCTCACTACTGTCCATTGGCTAATATAACTGTTCATTGTATCTATCAGCCCAAAAACTTAAAGGGACACTCAATCAAAATTAAACTTTCATTATTCAGATAGAGCATGCCATTTGAAACAACTTTTCAATTTACTTCAATTAACTAAATGTGCACAGTCTTTTCATATTCAAACGTTTTGAGTCACCAGTTCCTACTGAGCATGTGCAAGAATAAGTGTGTATGCATTTGTCAATGGCTGATGGCTGTCACATGGTACGTGTATGCATTTGTGATTGGCTGATGGCTGTCACATGGTACAAGGGAAGTGGAAAAAGACATAACTTAAAATTGTCAGAAAAAAAATCTACTACTCATTTGAAGTTCAGACTAAGTACTATTGCATTGTCTTGTTATCTTGCATTTGTTGATTATGCAAATCTACTGTGTTGACTGGTCCTTTAAGCAGGAAGTAACAATCAGACAATCATCAATTGTAGCAACTGCACAACAAATATGCTCCATTTGTGTAAATTTACATTTTTAGCATTGACATTTTAGAGGCAAAATCAGCACAATTAAGTGCTTCTGTTTCATTTGAATGGTATATTTGTTATTAAAATGCCATTTTAATTACTAATATAGTAAAAAGGATTGTTAGTAAGTAAAGTTGTAATGGAAAATATGTAAATGGATTATTAAATATTTGAATTGGAGTAATTATAGACACAAATGCTATTTAATTGCAAAACTCAAAAGGGCAGGCGCGTTTTTACCTGTATTGTGCCTGTCGCTGAATTCCTAATAATACAGTAAACTGTGTTGTCAAATTAAATAAACTCTAGTTATATCAGCTGAAAATCTCCAACATGTACTTTTCATTACAAAGCGAGAAAGTAAAACTTAGATTTGATATGATTTGACGTGGTAAAATCCCTAGATTTACAGTCATTACTTACATTCTACAAATCTATAAATAACCTTTTTAGATGTAAGAGCCTTAAACTGTTAATCCTGAAATATATAGACTGTCTTTTGGTGTAATAATATACATGAAAAGTTGATCTATAAGATTTTGCTAGATGTGAGCCCTTACTCTTTTATAGTCTACAAAGATTATAAGGAATATGCTAAAATCATCGAAAGCAATGAAAAATAGTAAGGGATAAACTGTACTTGCTGAGTAAAAATCAAATACACATCAAAGTAACATAATATGACAACATAATGCATTGCTCCACAATATATCATGAAGAGTAAGAAAGTGGAACATTTGAAATGTCACCCTATACATCTGCAATAATGCAAGTTTAAAATGTTTTGCTGTCTTGTACAAATGTTAGACACTCTCTCTACTCATGCCAGTATTTTGATTATGCATACAACATAATGTATTAAATTATATGTTAGAGCCATTGTTTCCCATGCTCTCTCCCGTTTGTACCCAGGGCATATTCTAAAGGGCTTCTAAGACCTGTTCTGCAGTGCAATATGCAGCATTTGTGCTGAATTCCTATTATCAAACATGTATGCAGTGTCATAAATACATATTTAAAAGAAAAAAAAAATCTCTAAAACTAACTTGATCGTAATACTATACCGATAAATTATTTTCAAAACAGCTTAATTTCACAAAAAATTGGGAAATGCCCTCTGGCTTTATTGTGTAATGAGAACTTGTGCCCTTCAATTTAAGACATTGGGGTCGATTTATTAATGTCTGCCAGACATGATACGCTGCAGCATATCATGTCCGCCAGACATTGCTGAATGTGGACAGCATACGTTGTCGGCATTCAGCATTGCACAAGCAATTCCAGTGAACTGCTTGTGCAATGCCGCCCCTGCAGATTCACTAGCAGGGGGAGTCAATCAACCCAATTGTATCCGATCGGGTTGATTGCTGTACGCTGTTCAGAGGCGGCGGATCCAGTTAAGGAGCAGCGATCTTAAGACTGCTGCATCTTAACTGCTGTTTCCGGCAAGCCTGAAGGCTTGAGCGGTAACAACTACATTGGGGCCGATTGACCGTTTTGGTAAATTGGCCCCAATATCTCTCCGTGCAGTTCAATACTTTATTGATGAGTTGTCAACCTATGTTTATTGTACTCACTACAATAAGAATGGTGTTATGCCCTAGTGCAATTATCTCTCTGCTCTATGCCATCTTCTGTCTGTCTCTCTTTTCTGCCATCCACTTTCATTCTGCCAAATGCAATATTGTGCTGTGGAGTCCATTATTAAATTCATATAGGTTATAATTCCAAGCTCTGTAGCTTCTTCAGTGGCCATTCTAGGGGGAAACTTGAGTGTGTTTTGCACCCTGATCCAAATCTCAAAGGTGTCTGCTACCTTGAATTTACAAGGCAGTCCCTTTTTAATATGTTCCGTGATCTCCCCAGGTCAATGAGAGAGGCTAACAGGGAGAAATTAGTTTTACTAAATAAAGGGAATAATTATTAAAAGAATATAAGGTCCACCGTTAGTATCCTCAGCACCTTAAAGCAGGGGTCAGCAACCTTGGCACCCCAGAGGTTTTGGAATTACATTTCCCATGATGCTGAGACACTCTTTAGGCTGCCTGAGCATCATGGGAAATGTAGTTTCAAAACATCTGGGGTGCCAAGATTGCTGACCCCTGCCTTAAAGGACCACTTAAACACAGTAGAATAGCATAATCAGTAAATGCATAAAAAGACAACTCAAAAGGACTTTGCATTTCAAATGATTAATAGAGTTCCTTCTGACAATTTTTAAACTTTGTTCTATTTTCCTTCCCACTGCATCATGTGACAGCCATAATCCAATCACAAAATGCATATAAGTATAGTCTGCGAATCTTGCACATGCTCAGTAGGAGCTGGTGCCACAGAAAGTATGTATATAAAAAGATTGTGCACATTTAGATAATGGAAGTGAATTGAAAGGTTGTTTTCTATCTGAATAATTCAAGTTTACTTTTGACTGGAGTGTCCCTTTAAAGGGACACAATTCTCATATGTTAACTCACTTGAAAGTGATGCAGCATAACTGTAAAAAGCTGACTTGAAAATATCACCTGAATATATTTATGTATAAAGGCAAGATGTTAACTTCAAAATTTATTCAGCTCATCAGAGTAAGTGCTTGTGAACAGTTAGAGCTGCAGCAAAGCTGCAATTTGGGTGGAAAAAAACAAAAAACACAATAGCCAATCAGCATCAGCAGTGCTGAAGTCTTGCTTTGCTTTGCTGTGATTTAAGTGAAATCTTATGAGATTTCACAGTAAACTTCCTTAAACTGAATAAGAAAATAACAACATGACTGTGCCTGCACATGCCAGATTTACACTCCCTTGCAAGTCCTTTTCAGTGGGGTGTGAATATTTTGAGGTAAATATCTTCCTTTTTTACATAGAGATGTTCAGGTAATATTTTCTAGTCCGATTTTTACAGATACGCTGCATCACTTTCAAATGCTTCAACATTTGGGTATCATGTCCTTTTAAATATTTAGCATTGTCATTACTATTGTTAGCATCTCCAGTTTTTATGGTCTAGGACAAACCCTGAGGATCTTGAGTATTCTCTCTATATCTGATTTAGGGCTAGAATAGGAATGGCGGGCTAAGCGTAGCGTGCAAGCTATAAGGGGTATTTTGCGGCTCTTTGTGGGCTTCGGAAATAGCAAGTGTGTTTTACGAATTGAAAGTAAACATGTTCCCTTGAGCACAATTGAATTTATCTCGCCTGGTTAGTGCAACTTCAGAGCTCTGATTAACTGTTAAGCAAGACAACAAAAATTCACAAAAAACACCAAAAATACATGTAAAAGTAAAGGTACACTCATAATAACATTGTCTGATAAAAAGTATTCAAAGAAAACATTGCATTAAAAAGTTATAAGGGCTCAAAGATATGAGGTGTCATGTGTTAGAAGAAGAAAAAGGCCTACAAAGGGCTTTAACATAGAGATACATACATATACATGTCTAAATATGTATATGTATGTGTGTGTATATATATATATATATATATATATATATACTAAAATGATAAGAACGCAAAGCGCATCCTAGATTCAAGGTAAAATCTTTTTAAGCTTTATTTGTGCACACAATCTAATGCACTTACAAGAGATAAAATAATAAATGCCTTATTAAAAACTCCTGATATACTTCTCAGTTCAAGTCCACATGAATCAGCAGGTAGCGACCTCTGCTCCTCTTGTGTCTCTGTATATCGATTATAAAACCTTTTCTCAAAGTATCTTTTTAGGAGCTTATTAAACTCACAAAACAGCCTCTTATAATGTGCAGAGTCTTGTAATTACATGTAGACCATCCTGTCTACACGTTTTGTTTGTCCTGCGCAAACTTTCTAAAGACAATGGATAATGGATGTGTTTCAAATGAGAATCCCCTGGTTTAAATGGAGCCTTATCGGCTCCTCCTCTTCCTGTGACCGTCCAAAATGTAAACAAATCACGCCCAGTAGCCATGCATTGCTGCAGCGTATTTATCATGAATCATAGTAAATTCTACTGTTAGCAACAATTTTCTAATAATAGCACATATTGCAACATAGTCTACACATACATTGTTACTGAATATTCCTATTCATATTTATGTTATCTTACATTCACTATTTCTTGCGCTGTGGTGTGTAAACCCCTTCATTCCTACACTGACATATACCCAACATCTAATATCTAAAACCCACACAACTCCCTATATGATCACTTACTATTTCATGGTGCACTTTAACAGACTTTTGCTTAGCCGTGCTATTCCCGTACTGGCTCCACCCTCATCTTACGTGAGTGGTTACGTCTTCTGCACACACACTCAGCGCCCTAATTAAACACAGCGTATTAGATACAGAATATTAGCCCTACCTATTTCATGTTAAATATATAAACTATGTACATTCATTGGTTAGATAATGATGAATTCTTAATACTCTCAAACAAGCTTACGATTAGCTGACTTATCATCATGCTAGCTCCACCCTCATCCTACACGAAGAGAACACAATGACCCTTAGCATGTTAATAATACAAAATGATACCCCTACTGTGTCTACATTAAAGGCATGTAAGCGATATACATTTATACGCTACATAATCTTTGTGGTGATAACCAATTATTTCAACTACATTTCTTAGGGAAGGGATTCTACCTATGTTATTATATTTAGTGAGCCCTGCTATACCTAAGTGGCTGAGGACAGCAATGATAATTACTACTAATATTAACCTTATGTATGATCTACATTTCACTCAATTTATAATACCAATTTTTAACTACTTGTTGTCCCTATCTATACTCCCATTGATGACTATATATAACAAATTGATTATGAAATTATAAATACTACTCTGAATGTAGATAGAAATGACCTATTATGATGTCCTTCTTTTTATCTACCCCATTACTGAGGTAAGCTACAATGATAACAAAAAAAATAAATAAAATAACTGCTTTTATTTACCTTAAACATTGACTACATTCTAATTATAATACTACCATCATTTTTCAATTACTTATTAACCCTATCTATACTTCAATAGATGGCTATATATACTTAATTGGTTAGAAACATAGAAACATAGAATTTGACGGTAGAGAAGAACCAAAAAGGCCCATCAAGTCTACCCATATTACATGTTACTTTTTCCTTAGGATAGCCTTATGCATGTCCCAGGCATTTTTAAATTCCTTTACAGTCTTTGTGTTTACCACCTCAAATGGAAGTTTATTCCATGAATCCAACACCCTTTCTGTAAAAAAATGCTTCCTCAAATTTCTCCTGAATCTACTACCCTCTAACTTTAGATTGTGACCCCTTGTTTTTTTTTGTGAAAAATGCTTTCAGCTTCGATTTTATTAAGTCCCTTCATATATTTGAAGGTTTCTATCATGTCACCTCTTTCCCTTCTATCCTCTAAACTATACATATTTAGATCATAGAGTCTTTCTTTGTACGTTTTATATTTTAGACCATGTACCATTTTAGTAGCCCTACTTTGGACAGCTTCTAGTTTATTTATATCTTTCTGAAGATATGGTCTCCAGAACTGTACACAGTATTCCAGATTTGGTCAAACTAATGATCTGTAAAGTGGCATAAGATCCTTGCTATTTCTGCTACTAAAACCTCTTCCAATGCAAACAAGCATTTGACTTGCCTTGGTGGCTGCACGGCGGCATTGTGTGCCAAATTTTTATTAGAATTCTAAGCACTACTTTTACTTGATATAGAGTTAACTTATTGTGATGTCCTTCCTTCCATTTACCCCATTACTAAATCTTAATTAATGAGTACTGTATATTCTTACTGGTTAATATAAACCCTTCTCATTTCTTCTATGATGGATTGGGGCACCTATCTTTATTAGAGAGACTAGATATTATAGCATAAATGCTTGTAGACCCAAGTCTATATTTAGACCTTTGGGAGTGAGACTTTCTAGTTCTTGAATCCACTTAGTTTCTTTTTGTCTGAGTGTGATTAACCTTTGATGTGGGTTTGTACCTATAGGGACTACTTCTAAGATACTGATGCGTAAACTACTCAGGTCTTTGTTATGTTTTACTCTAAAGTGGTCTGACACACTATGGCCTAGATTTAGAGTTCGGCGGTAGCCGTCAAAACCAGCGTTAGAGGCTCCTAACGCTGGTTTTGGCCGCCCGCTGGTATTTGGAGTCAGTGATTAAAGGGTCTAACGCTCACTTTACAGCCGCGACTTTTCCATACCGCAGATCCCCCTACGCCATTTGCGTAGCCTATCTTTTCAATGGGATCTTTCTAACGCTGGTATTTAGAGTCGTTTCTGCAGTGAGCGTTAGAGCTCTAACGACAAGATTCCAGCCGCCTGAAAAAAGCAGGAGTTAAGAGCTTTCTGGCTAACGCCGGTTTATAAAGCTCTTAACTACTGTACCCTAAAGTACACTAACACCCATAAACTACCTATGTACCCCTAAACCGAGGTCCCCCCACATCGCCGCCACTCGATTAAAATTTTTAACCCCTAATCTGCCGACCGCCACCTACGTTATACTTATGTACCCCTAATCTGCTGCCCCTAACCCCGCCGACCCCTATATTATATTTATTAACCCCTAACTTGCCCCCCACAACGTCGCCGCAATCTACTTAAAATAATTAACCCCTAATCTTCCGACCGCAAAGCGCCGCCACCTACGTTATCCCTATGTACCCCTAATCTTCTGCCCCTAACATCGCCGACCCCTATGTTATATTTATTAACCCCTAATCTGCCCCCCACAACGTCGCCGACACCTACCTACACTTATTAACCCCTAATCTGCCGAGCGGACCTGAGCGCTACTATAATAAAGTTATTAACCCCTAATCCGCCTCACTAACCCTATCATAAATAGTATTAACCCCTAATCTGCCCTCCCTAACATCGCCGACACCTACCTTCAATTATTAACCCCTAATCTGCCGACCGGAGCTCACCGCTATTCTAATAAATGTATTAACCCCTAAAGCTAAGTCTAACCCTAACACTAACACCCCCCTAAGTTAAATATAATTTTTATCTAACGAAATAAATTAACTCTTATTAAATAAATGATTCCTATTTAAAGCTAAATACTTACCTGTAAAATAAATCCTAATATAGCTACAATATAAATTACATTTATATTATAGCTATTTTAGGATTAATATTTATTTTACAGGTAACTTTGTATTTATTTTAACCAGGTACAATAGCTATTAAATAGTTAAGAACTATTTAATAGTTACCTAGTTAAAATAATTACAAATTTACCTGTAAAATAAATCCTAACCTAAGATATAATTAAACCTAACACTACCCTATCAATAAAATAATTAAATAAACTACCTACAATTACCTACAATTAACCTAACACTACACTATCAATAAATTAATTAAACACAATTGCTACAAATAAATACAATTAAATAAACTATCTAAAGTACAAAAAATAAAAAAGAACTAAGTTACAGAAAATAAAAAAATATTTACAAACATAAGAAAAATATTACAACAATTTTAAACTAATTACACCTACTCTAAGCCCCCTAATAAAATAACAAAGACCCCCAAAATAAAAAATTCCCTACCCTATTCTAAAATACAAAAATTACAAGCTCTTTTACCTTACCAGCCCTGAACAGGGCCCTTTGCGGGGCATGCCCCAAGAATTTCAGCTCTTTTGCCTGTAAAAAAAAACATACAATACCCCCCCCCAACATTACAACCCACCACCCACATACCCCTAATCTAACCCAAACCCCCTTAAATAAACCTAACACTAATCCCCTGAAGATCTTCCTACCTTGTCTTCACCATCCAGGTATCACCGATCCGTCCTGGCTCCAAGATCTTCATCCAACCCAAGCGGGGGTTGGCGATCCATAATCCGGTGCTCCAAAGTCTTCCTCCTATCCGGCAAGAAGAGGACATCCGGACCGGCAAACATCTTCTCCAAGCGGCATCTTCTATGTTCTTCCATCCGATGACGACCGGCTCCATCTTGAAGACCTCCAGCGCGGATCCATCCTCTTCTTCCGACGACTAGACGACGAATGACGGTTCCTTTAAGGGACGTCATCCAAGATGGCGTCCCTCGAATTCCGATTGGCTGATAGGATTCTATCAGCCAATCGGAATTAAGGTAGGAATTTTCTGATTGGCTGATGGAATCAGCCAATCAGAATCAAGTTCAATCCGATTGGCTGATCCAATCAGCCAATCAGATTGAGCTCGCATTCTATTGGCTGTTCCGATCAGCCAATAGAATGCGAGCTCAATCTGATTGGCTGATTGGATCAGCCAATCGGATTGAACTTGATTCTGATTGGCTGATTCCATCAGCCAATCAGAAAATTCCTACCTTAATTCCGATTGGCTGATAGAATCCTATCAGCCAATCGGAATTCGAGGGACGCCATCTTGGATGACGTCCCTGAAAGGAACCGTCATTCGTCGTCTAGTCGACGGAAGAAGAGGATGGATCCGCGCTGGAGGTCTTCAAGATGGAGCCGGTCGTCATCGGATGGAAGAACATAGAAGATGCCGCTTGGAGAAGATGTTTGCCGGTCCGGATGTCCTCTTCTTGCCGGATAGGAGGAAGACTTTGGAGCACCGGATTATGGATCGCCAACCCCCGCTTGGGTTGGATGAAGATCTTGGAGCCAGGACGGATCGGTGATACCTGGATGGTGAAGACAAGGTAGGAAGATCTTCAGGGGATTAGTGTTAGGTTTATTTAAGGGGGTTTGGGTTAGATTAGGGGTATGTGGGTGGTGGGTTGTAATGTTGGGGGGGGGGGTATTGTATGTTTTTTTTTACAGGCAAAAGAGCTGAAATTCTTGGGGCATGCCCCGCAAAGGGCCCTGTTCAGGGCTGGTAAGGTAAAAGAGCTTGTAATTTTTGTATTTTAGAATAGGGTAGGGAATTTTTTATTTTGGGGGTCTTTGTTATTTTATTAGGGGGCTTAGAGTAGGTGTAATTAGTTTAAAATTGTTGTAATATTTTTCTTATGTTTGTAAATATTTTTTTATTTTCTGTAACTTAGTTCTTTTTTATTTTTTGTACTTTAGATAGTTTATTTAATTGTATTTATTTGTAGCAATTGTGTTTAATTAATTTATTGATAGTGTAGTGTTAGGTTAATTGTAGGTAATTGTAGGTAGTTTATTTAATTATTTTATTGATAGGGTAGTGTTAGGTTTAATTATATCTTAGGTTAGGATTTATTTTACAGGTAAATTTGTAATTATTTTAACTAGGTAACTATTAAATAGTTCTTAACTATTTAATAGCTATTGTACCTGGTTAAAATAAATACAAAGTTACCTGTAAAATAAATATTAATCCTAAAATAGCTATAAAATAAATGTAATTTATATTGTAGCTATATTAGGATTTATTTTACAGGTAAGTATTTAGCTTTAAATAGGAATCATTTATTTAATAAGAGTTAATTTATTTCGTTAGATAAAAATTATATTTAACTTAGGGGGGTGTTAGTGTTAGGGTTAGACTTAGCTTTAGGGGTTAATACATTTATTAGAATAGCGGTGAGCTCCGGTCGGCAGATTAGGGGTTAATAATTGAAGGTAGGTGTCGGCGATGTTAGGGAGGGCAGATTAGGGGTTAATACTATTTATGATAGGGTTAGTGAGGCGGATTAGGGGTTAATAACTTTATTATAGTAGCGCTCAGGTCCGCTCGGCAGATTAGGGGTTAATAAGTGTAGGTAGGTGTCGGCGACGTTGTGGGGGGCAGATTAGGGGTTAATAAATATAACATAGGGGTCGGCGATGTTAGGGCAGCAGATTAGGGGTACATAGGGATAACGTAGGTGGCGGCGGTTTACGGAGCGGCAGATTAGGGGTTAAAAGTGTAATGCAGGGGTCAGCGATAGCGGGGGCGGCAGATTAGGGGTTAATAAGTGTAAGGCTAGGGGTGTTTAGACTCGGGGTACATGTTAGAGTGTTAGGTGCAGACGTAGGAAGTGTTTCCCCATAGGAAACAATGGGGCTGCGTTAGGAGCTGAACGCTGCTTTTTTGCAGGTGTTAGGTTTTTTTTCAGCTCAAACAGCCCCATTGTTTCCTATGGGAGAATCGTGCACGAGCACGTTTTTGAGGCCGGCCGCGTCCGTAAGCAACTCTGGTATCGAGAGTTGCATTTGCGCTAAATATGCTCTACGCTCCTTTTTTGGAGCCTAACGCAGCATTTGTTTGAACTCTCGATACCAGAGTTAAATTTATGGTGCGGCCAGAAAAAAACCCGCGGAGCGTTAACAGCCCTTTTACCGCCAAACTCCAAATCTAGCCGTTTATGTTTTTAGTCCTGTTTCTATATTCGTTATATGCTCATAGCATCTTCTTTTTATCTTACGTTTTGTTCTCCCTACATAAATTCTTCCACAGCCACAAGTGAGACCATAGACTACAAATTTGGAGTGGCATGAGCCTCTAGATTAAATAGGTATTTGTTTGGTGTTATTCCAATTCCCATAGGAATCCATATTTGCAAGATGCAAACACATGCAACAATTGCTGCGGCCACACTTATATGTCCCGGGCCTGCCTGTAATCCAATGATCTAGGGTACCTGATCTGTTATTCTTTACTATCCCTTTTAGTTTAGAAGGAGCTAAAATATTCTTTAGATTTTGGTTCTTCCTGAATACCACTAATGGTTTTTCTTCTATTACTGTTTTCAATATAGGGTCCGCCTTCAAAATGCCCCAATGTTTATGTAGAATTTTCTTAATGAATCCCGCTCCCTCACTATATGTAGTGATAAATCTAACATTATTATCCTTCTCTTCCCTAGTGTCTGCTCTGTTCTTCTGGTTTGAGTTTAACAAACTGCTCCGTTGACGAATTGCATTTTTATTCCTTGCTTCGCTCACTAATTGCTCATCATATTCTTTATCTATAAACCTATTTTGCAAAATATCTGCTTCTTTATTGTAATCTTCCAACTTCGTGCAGTTACGCCTGATACGGCAAAACTGCCCGTACGGAATATTGGCTTTCCAATTACCCATATGTCCACTTTTTTTCATGCAAGAAGCCATTACTATCAGTCGGTTCTATAGTTACGCACCATGACTGAATTTGTGGTATCATCCACAAATAGCTCTATATCTAAAATATTTTCCCTAGAAAATTTATCAGTGAAGGCCAGATTGAATCTATTGTTATTAATGTACTGGACAAACTGGGTGGTTTACACACCACAGCACAAGAAATAGTGAATGTAAGATAACATAAATATGAATATGAATATTCAGTAACAATGTATGTGTAGACTATGTTGCAATATGTGCTAGTAGAATTTACTATGATTCATGATAAATACGCCGCAGCAACGCATGGCTACTGGGCGTGATTTGTTTACATTTTGGACGGTCACAGGAAGAGGAGGAGCCGATAAGGCTCCATTTAAACCAGGGGATTCTTATTTGAAACACATCCATCATCCATTGTCTTGAGAATGTTTGCAGAGGACAAACGAAACGCGTAGACAGGATGGTCTACATGTAATTACAAGACTCTGCACATTATAAGAGACTGTTTTGTGAGTTTAATAAGTTCCTGAAAAGACACTTTGAGAAAAGGTTTTATAATCGAAATATAGAGACACAAGAGTAGCAGAGGTCGCTACCTGCTGATTCATGTGGACTTGAACTGAGAAGTATATCAGGAGTTTTTAATAAGGCATTTATTATTTTATCTCTTGTAAGTGCATTAGATTGTGTGCACAAATAAAGCTTAAAAAGATTTTACCTTGAATCTGGGATGCGCTTTGTGTTCTTATCGTTTTAGTGCATACAAAATCTGAGCACTCCTTTGTGCTCAGTGAATGTGAAAGCTGCATAAAGGATTCGTCAGCAAGGGAGGAAATAGAACCGACAAGAGGACCATTTGTCTCATTAATATGTATCTACCCATACTCCCAGAGTCATGAATGTGAGTTAATCAAGTGGTTTTATTTATTTTATTGTTATTTTAAACTTTCATTGTATGATATTTTTATATTTCAATGTATTATCATTACGTTGTACTTAGCAGGTATTTTATCTTTCTATTTTCTTATATTGGAAATTGATATATCAATAGCTATATTGTTATTATCATTATTATTCTAATATATGTATTATTTGTGATCAACAATTGGGAGAACACAATTTTATAAAACGTTGTGAATAGTATTATAAGGTTGGAAAGATTGTAAACATGGTGCACGTGTCTGTGTGCAGCTTATTAGTTTGTTTGTGATATATATATATATATATATATATATATATATATATATATACACAGTATATATATATATATATATATATATATATACACACACACATATATATATATACTGACTCTGGATACTTAACAAATTATCAAAAATTTTTGTAATGTACTTTCATTTAGTCAATTACATTGTATATTCCACATTCTTTATACATAGGTACACAGGTAAGCCTATGTCCACATTTTTGTCTTTTTTTAACTTTTGTATTTCCCCTGTATATACAATTTCACATCTTTATAGATATTGATTCAATGTTGATATATAACTTTATGTCAGTATATGCTCTATGTATAGCTATATATTTCCCCTGTCTGTTCTCCTACACTGGACACGGTCTGCCTGTTACCTAAGCCCCCCTCATGATTTTTACGACACCTCCTCCTCTCCCTGCACTTTCTGTCTTCTTAGCTATTCTGTGTTTTAAAATATAATCTGTAAATTCCATTGAATTGGTTAGTATTGCTTCAGACTTGAAAAAGGAAGGAACTCTTCCGAAAGCTTGTCATCTTATAAATGTATAGTTAGTCCAATAAAAAGTATCATTGCTCAATGCAATACTCTTGTTATTTTGATATATATATCTATATATATGTTTACATATGTATTTTATTGTATGTTTACTGTAAATATTTAATGTTCCAATGTTCTTCACTTACAGGAAAATGCCCTTTTTCTTGTAAATACAGATTTCTATATATGTATATACCTTTACCTGTATATCTATTACAATATATATTCTATGGATTATTTAGAATATTTTACAGTATGTTTAATCATTTTTATTATTTTTTAAATGTTTTATATTTAATATTTTAAGATTGTGCTTTAAGATGTCATGTGTGTTAACCCAATTGCGTTAAATCTAAATAGCAATATCCAATGTGCAAAACACATATTTTACATCCTGTCAGGGTGCCAGGAATCATACTGAGACGAGAAGTGCAAAAATAATCACACCTTTATTAATAGCAAAAAATAATAAAAAGCCCATAAGTCAAATAACAAGCCAGGAATCAAAACCAGAGCTGGTAGTCAGACGAGCCGAGTCAGGAGCCAAAGCGAATAGTCAGACAAGCCGAAATTAGGAACAAGGAAAACAGCAGAGTCAGGAACAAGCCAGGGATCAGGAACCAGGAAGGACGTCAGGCAGCCAGGTAATACACAGGAACTCTCACAAACATGTCTGAGACAACGCAAAGGCAAAGCATACTGAACAGAGGCCCTTTAAATAATAAGTGATGACATCACAATTCTGAGACTGCATCCTGTCTCACTTGGATGATGCACACCAGTCTGGACATAAAAGGAAGTGCAGTAATTGAGCAGCATCCCCCACAATGCACCATAGTCAGGAAGGGAGGTGAGTAAAATGGCTGCCAGCAGCACATGGCAAACACAACAGGGAAAAAACCCTGACAGTACCCTCCCCTCAACGACCCCTCCCCCGCAGGAGGACAAAAGGCTTATTGGGGAAACTGGCATGGAAGCACGGAGGAGGGCGGGAGCATGAACATCAGAGGAGGGAACCCAAGAACGCTCCTCTGGACCGTAGCCTCTCCAGTGAACCAAACACTGTACACGGCCCCTGGACATACAAGAGTCAATAATGCTGCTGACCTCATACTCCTCATGGTTGTCAACAAAGATAGGACGGGGATGAGGCAACACAGTGGTAAACCGATTACAAACCAATGTTTTCAAGAGGGAGACATGAAAAACATTGGAGATGCGCATAGCAGGAGGAAGGTCAAGAGCGTAGGCCACAGGATTAACCCATCAGAGTATTTGAAAAGGACCAACATAACGGGGAGCAAATTTATTGGAAGGCACACAAAGGTTCAAGTTGCGGGAGGACAGTCAAACTCTCTCACCAACCTGGTAGGAAGGTGCGGGCAGACGCCTATGATTAGCCTGGAACTTTTGACGCTGCATAGAACGATGAAGACAGAATGAGGAAAAAGGAGGCTGAGTCCTGTAGTCAATAGTAAGAGTTTATTTTGGAGCAGGCTTCAACATGTCAGGTGAGCTCCTATCTCTATAGAACGATGAAGGCAATCCTGAATCTGCACCCACGTGGAACGGAGTTGCCGGAGATGCTCCTCCAAAGCCGGAATACCCTGAGACATGAATGAATCGGGCAACAAGGATGGTTGAAACCCATAATTCGCCATGAACGGGGATAACTTGGAGGAAGCATTAATAGCACTATTACGAGCAAACTCTGCACAAGGTAACAGTTCAGACCAATTATTGTGGTGATCTGAGACATAGCAATGGAGGAACTGTTCCAGAGCTTGATTAGACCATTCCGCAGCCCCATTGGATTGAGGGTGATATGCCGAGGAGAAGGAAAACTGGATCCCCATTTGAGCACAAAAGGAACGCCAAAATCTGGAGACAAACTGGCTACCCCGGTCCAACACGATCTCCTTGGGTAACCCATGTAAACGGAAGACCTCCCGGGCAAAAATTGAAGCAAGCTCCTGAGCGGTAGGCAGCTTCATCAAGGGAATGCAATGTGACATTTTAGAAAAACGGTAAACCACCATAAGGATAACAGTATTGCAATTGGAAACAGGGAGCTCGACAATGAAGTCCATGGAAAGATGTGTCCAAGGACGCTCACCATTAGCAATAGGTTGAAGAAGACCCACAGGAAGACATCAAGGAGTCTTATTCTGTGCACAAACTGAGCAGGAGGCAACATACGCAGCAACATCAGAACGAAGACCTGGCCACCAGAATTGTCGAGTGACAGACCAAATCATTTGGTTATTGCCTGGGTGACCTGTGGATTTAGGATAGTGGTAAGTGTGCAAAAGTTTAGTTCGAAGATTCTCAGGAACAAAACACTTACCACTAGGTTATTCAGGAGGTGCATTGGTTTGTGCAGCCAGGATCTCCTCCCCCAAGGGAGAAGTCAAATTAGTACGTATGGTAGCCAAAATATGGTCAGGAGGTATAACAGGAGTAGGTACAGGCTCCTCCTTGGACAGAGGCGAAAATTGTTGAGAGAGGGCATCAGCCCTAACAGTCTTACTACCAGGCAGGTAGGAGACCACATAATTAAACTGAGACAAAAATAGCGCCCATCTGGCCTGTCGGGGTGACAAACGTTTTGCTTCAGATAGATAAGTTAAATTCTTGTGGTCAGTAAGAATGAGCACTGGCATGCTGGTACCCTCGAGAAGATGCCTCCATTCCTTAAGTGCCACAATTATGGCCAGTAATTCACTGTCGCCAATTTCATAATTGCACTCCGCTGGAGACAATTTCTTAGAGAAGAAACCACACGGATGCAAGGAACCATCAGGCATAGGACGTTGAGACAAGAGGGCACCTACTCCAGTCTCAGATGCATCAATCTCAAGAACAAAAGGCAGGACAGGGTTAGGATGAGCCAGAACTGGAGCGGCAGCAAAGGCAGTTTTAAGACTATCAAAAGCCTTAATGGCAGTAGGTGACCAATGGAGTGGATCATTCTCTTTACGGGTCATTTCTGTGATAGGTTTGACCGAGGAAAAAAAGTTTTTAATAAACTTTCTATAGTAATTTGCGAACCCCAAAAAATGTTGAATAGACCGAAGACCAACTGGGCGAGGCCACTGCAGAGCTGCAGATAATTTGTCAGGATCCATGGAGAACCCTGCAACGGAGATAAAATAACCTAGGAAGGTTACTTGAGTCTGATGGAACTCACATTTCTCGAGTTTACAAAACAGGCCGTTCTCACGTAGTCTCTGAAGGACCCGTGTAACATCAGAAAGTTGAGCCTCAAGTGTGGGTGAGTGTATGAGGATGTCGTCTAAGTACACCACAACACACTTTTGCAACATATCTCGTAGGACATCATTAATAAATTCCTGAAAAACAGCAGGAGCATTACATAGGCCAATATGAATTACAAGATACTCATAATGACCGCTCCTAGGGTTAAATGCTGTTTTCCATTCATGGCCCTCCTTAATCCTAACGAGATTGTACGCTCCTCTCAAATCAAGTTTAGTAAAGACCGTAGCTCCCTTGAGGCTTTCAAAGAGTTCCGTAATAAGCGGAATAGGGTAAGCATTCTTAATGGTAAGACGATTAAGACCCCTATAATCGATACATGGTCTTAACTCGCCACCCTTTTTCTTCACAAAGAAGAAGCCAGCCCCTGCAGGAGAGCAGGATTTGTGGATGATCCCCCATGACAGAGCATTTGAAACATACTCCTCCATAGCACAATTCTCTGCAACAGACAGAGGGTACACCCGGCCCGAGGAGGAATGGCTCTGGGTTGCAGGTCTATGGCACAATCGTAAGACCGGTGAGGAGGCAACGTACCGGTATGCACCTTGTCAAACACGTCTAGGAACTCTCGGTACTCCTCTGGCAATTGAAAAACCGAAGAAGTGCACAAGACTTTAACTGGTTTTCGAAGACAAGTGGAAATACATTGCAGGGACCACGACAAAATTTTGGACCTGCGCCAGTCGAGACTGGGATTGTGCTTTTGGAGCCAGGGATTACCCAGAACAACTGGAAAATGCAGAGAGTTTATCACCTGGAACTGGAGGGTTTCAAAATGGAGAGCCCCAACAGCCATGGACAACAGAGCAGTTTTGTGAGTAACGAGTGGGTGCTGAAGGGGCCTGCCATCAATGGCCTCAATAGCAAGCGGAACGGACCGAGGCAAAACAGGAATTGAGTGCTTTGATACAAAAGCACTGTCAATGAAATAGCCCGCAGCACCGGAGTCAACAAGAGCCTGGGTGACTATGGAGGAGTCCACCCAGGAAAGGACAACCGTGAACATAGGTTTCTCCTTAAGCGGTTCCAGGGACGAGGATAAACCACCCAAGGTCTGCCACCGACAGGACCTTAGGTGTGAGCATTTCCCGGCCATGTAGGACAAGACTTCAAAAGGTGGCCCTGTAACCCACAATAGAGGCAGAGCCCCTCCCTCCTCCAAAAAACACTCTCCGCCATGGAGAGACACGTGAATCCCAACTGCATCAGCTCAGCAGTACCTGGTGACTCGGGACCAGGAGGCATGGGTGGGAACGAACACGTAGGAGACAACAGAACAGGAGGATTCTGCAAGCGCTCCTTGAAAGAGGGCCTCTCTCTGAGTCTGATGTCAATTAGGATCAAAAAAGACACCAATGCCTCGAGATCCTGTGGTAAATCACTGGCAGCAACTTCGTCTTTAATTGCATCAGAGAGCCCATGAAAGAAGGCGGCAACAAGGGCTTCATTGTTCCAACCTACCTCTGTGGCAAGTGTACGGAACTCAATGGCATACTGAGCCACAGATCTTGTACCTGGCTGAATGGACATTAGTCTTTTAGCAGCAGAGGAGGTGCGAGCCAGAACATCAAATACCCTTAGAAAGGAGGCCACAAATTCAAGGTAATTTGAAATCACAGGTTTATTAGTCTCCCACAAGGGATTAGCCCAGGCAAGAGCTGTGTCAGAGAGTAACGAGATAAGAAATCCCACCTTATCTCTGTCAGAGGGAAACGCCTGAGGTAACATCTCAAAGTAAATGCCCACCTGGTTCAAAAACCCTCTGCACTGAATAGGATCGCCTCCATATCGCTGAGGTAGCGGTGCAGAATCTGACATGCTCCTGGTAGGCATAGGTGCAGCAGCGGAAACAGGAGCAGCCATAACTTGTGGGACACTTTGGTCCAAATGTGCAGTGCGAGTCAGCAGGGTTTGCAGGGCTAGTGCAAATTGATCCAAGCGGTGATCCTGTACATCCATCCTGGAAATTATGGCAGGTAAAGGTAAATTATTAGCACCATCAGGATTCATGGCCTTTATGTAATGTCAGGGTGCCAGGAATCAGACTGAGACGAGAAGTGCAAAAATAATCACACCTTTATTAATAGCAAAAAATAATAAAAAGTCCACAAGTCAAATAACAAGCCAGGAATCAAAACCAGAGATGGTAGTCAGACAAGCCGAGTCAGGAGCCAAAGTGAATAGTCAGACGAGCCGGAATCAGGAACAAGGAAAACAGCAGAGTCAGGAACAAGCCAGGGATCAGGAACCAGGAAGGACGTCAGGCAGCCAGGTAATACACAGGAACTCTCACAAACATGTCTGAGACAACGCAAAGGCAAAGCATATTGGACAGAGGCCCTTTAAATAATAAGTGATGACATCACATTTCTGAGACTGCATCCTGTCTCACATGAATGATGCACACCAGTCTGGCCATAAAAGGAAGTGCAGGAATTGAGCAGAATCCCACACAATGCACCATAGTCAGGAAGAGAGGTGAGCACATGGCAAACACAACAGGGAAAAAACCCTGACACATCCCTATGTTCTTCACATAGAAAATCATGTACTGTTTATTATTAATTATATATTTCTATATATATCTGATACTGTTCATGTAAAAAACATATCTATACTTATTTATTTATAGGAATAGATATATACTGTAGGTATAGGTATATACAGTGTTATATATATATATATATATATATATATATATATATTTATATAAATATATATTTAAGACTAAATAGAACATATTCTTCTATGTGAAGAACAATCGGCTAGATTACAAGTTTTGCGTTATGAGTGAAAAAGCAGCATTATGGGTTATAACGCTGCATTTTCACTACCGCTGCTATTACGAGTCTTGTCAAAAAAGCTGTACCGCACACTTTTTTGGCCGTAACGCAAATTAACTTACGCAATTTGTGTAAAGTCTTTTTTCAATGGGACTTCCATAGCGCCGATATTACAAGCTTTTTCTGGGAGGCCAAAAAGTGAGCGGTACAGCCTATACCGCAAGATTCATAACGCAATCTAAAGTCAGTAGTTATGAGTTTTACGCTACAAAGCTGTAACATAAAACTCATAACTAAAGTGCTAAAAAGTACACTAATACCCATAATCTACCTATTAACCCCTAAACCGAGGCCCTCCCGCATCGCAAACACTAAAATAAAATTATTAACCCCTAATCTGCCGCCACTATAATAAACATATTAACCCCTAAACCTAACCCTAAATCTTAACCTAACACCCACTAACTTTAATATAATTAAAATAAATCTAAATAAAACCTACTATTAATAACTAAATAATTCCTATTTAAAACTAAATACTTACCTGTAAAATAAACCCTAAGCTAGCTACAATATAACGAATAGTTACATTGTAGCTATCTTAGGTTTTATTTTTATTTCACAGGCAAGTTTGTATTTATTTTAACTAAGTAGAATAGTTACTAAATAGTTATTAACTATTTACTAACTACCTAGCTAAAATAAATACACATTTACCTGTAAAATAGAACCTAACCTGTCTAACACTAACACCTAAGCTTACACTACAATTAAATAAATTACCTAAATGAAATACAATTACCTAAATTACAAAAAAAAAACCCACTAAATTATAAAAAAGAAAAAAAGAAATGATCAGATATTTAAACTAATTACACCTAGGGGGCTAGTTATCAAGCCGTCTACTTTTCTGGCTTCGCCGGCCCAATACGTCCGACTAAGCTCGCCTACCTTCGCCGCCGCGGACCTGAAAAAATACGCCTAAGTTATCAAATAAAGCTGTCAAAAAGCCGCGGGGCGATGAGCAGCGGACTGTGACAGTTATCACTCATCCGATCTCGCTGCCCTTCGGCTTTTTCCCAGCTTTATTGCTAGCCTGTCACTAAGCACTCACACTAAACTGCACTGTTCTACCCCCTATACAGGCGCCCCCGGAGCCCCCCGCAACTCAATAAAGTTACTAACCCCTAAACCGCCGCTCCTAGACCCTGCCGCAACTCTGATAAATGTATTAACCCCTAAACCGCCGCTCCCGGACACCGCTGCCACCTACATTATACCTAGTAACCCCTATCCTGCCCCCCCTATACCGTCGCCCTCTATTATAAAATTATTAACCCCTATCCTGCTGATCCCGCACCTCTCCGCAACTAAATAAATAGTTTAACCCCTAAACCGCCGCTCCATGAACCCGCCGCAACCTATAATACATTTATTAACCCCTATCCTGCCCCCCACTACGCCGCCGCCACTGTAATAAAATGATTAACCCCTAAACCTAAGTCTAACCCTAACCATAACGCCCCCCTAACTTAAAGGGATACTAAACGCAATTTTTTTCTTTCATGATTCAGATAGAACATGGGATTTTAATCAACTTTCTAATTTACTCCATTATCAATTATTCTTTGTTCTCATGCGATCTTGATTTGAAAAAGCAGGAATGTAAGCTTTAGAGCCAGTCCATTTTTTGTTCAGCACCTGGGTAGCACTTGCTGATTTGTGGCAAAATGTAGCAAACTAATAAGCAAGCGCTACCCAAGTGCTGAACTTAAAATGGGCCGGCTCCTAACCTTTCATTACTGCTTTTTCAAATCAAGATAACATGAGAACAAAGAAAAATTGATAATAGGAGTAAATTAGAAAGTTGCTTAAAATTGCATGCTTTATCTGAATCATGAAAGAAAAAATTTGGGGTTAGTATCCCTTTAAATATTAATTAAATAAATCTAAATAAATTAACTCTTATTAACTAAATGAATCCAATTTAAAACTAAATACTTACCTTTAAAATAAACCCTAATATAGCTACAATATAAATAATAATTATATTCTAGCTATCTTAGGATTTATTTTTATTTTACAGGTACCTTTCAATTTATTTTAACCATGTACAATAACTATTAAATAGTTATTAACTATTTAATAGCTTACCTAGCTAAAATAAAGAGAAATGTACCTGTGAAATAAATCCTAACCTAAGTTACAATTACACCTAACACTACACTATACTTTAATAAATTATTCCTATTTAAACTAAATACTTACCTGTAAAATAAACCCTAAGATAGCTACAATATAATTAATAATTATATTCTAGCTATCTTAGGATTTATATTTATTTTACAGGTAACTTTGTATTTATTTTAGCTAGTTAGAATAGTTATTAAATAGTTATTAACTATTTAATAACTACCTAGCTAAAAGAAATATAAAATTACCTGTAAAATAAATCCTAACTTAAGTTACAATTAAACCTAATACTACACTATCATTAAATTAACTAAATAAACTACCTACAAAGAACTACAATGAAATACAATTACATAAACTAACTAAAGTACAAAAAATAAAAAAAGCTAAGTTACAAAAAATAAAAAATTAAGTTACAAACATGTTAAAAATATTACAACAATTTTAAGCTACTTACACCTAATCTAAGCCCCCTAATAAAATAACAAACCCCCCCAAAATAAAAAAAATCCCTACCCTATTCTAAATTACATAAATTTCAAAGCTCTTTTACCTTACCAGCCCTTAAAAGGGCCATTTGTGGGGGCATGCCCCAAAAAGTTCAGCTCTTTTGCCTGTAAAATAAAAATACAACCCCCCCCCAACATTAAAACCCACCACCCACATACCCCTAATCTAACCCAAACCCCCCTTACAAAAACCTAACACTAATCCCCTGAAGATCATCCTACCTTGAGTCGTCTTCACTCAGCCGTGCCACCGATGGAACTGAAGAGGACATCCGGAGCGGAAGAAGTTAATCCTCCAAGCGGCGCTGAAGAAATCTTCCATCCGATGAAGTAATCATCCAGGCGGCGCTGAAGAAGTCTTCGATCCGGCCGATGTCATCTTCAAAGAGGCGCTGAAGAGGTCTTCTATCCGGGCGAAGTCATCTTCCAAGCCGGGTCTTGAATCTTCCTTTCCGCCGACGCGGAACCACCTTCTTCACCGACGGACTACGACGAATGACGGCTCCTTTAAGGGACGTCATCCAAGATGGCGTCCCCTCAATTCCGATTGGCTGATAGGATTCTATCAGCCAATCGGAATTAAGGTAGGAAAATCTGATTGGCTGATGGAATCAGCCAATCAGATTGAGCTCGCATTCTATTGGCTGTTCCGATCAGCCAATAGAATGCGAGCTCAATCTGATTGGCTGATTGGATCAGCCAATCGGATTGAACTTGAATCTGATTGGCTGATTCCATCAGCCAATCAGATTTTCCTACATTAATTCCGATTGGCTGATAGAATCCTATAAGCCAATCAGAATTGAGGGGACGCCATCTTGGATGACGTCCCTTAAAGGAGCCGTCATTCGTCGTAGTCCGTCGGTGAAGAAGGTGGTTCCGCGTCGGCGGAAGGAAGATTCAAGACCCGGCTTGGAAGATGACTTCGCCCGGATAGAAGACCTCTTCAGCGCCTCTTTGAAGATGACATCGGCCGGATCGAAGACTTCTTCAGCGCCGCCTGGATGATGACTTCATCGGATGGAAGATTTCTTCAGCGCCGCTTGGAGGATTAACTTCTTCCGCTCCGGATGTCCTCTTCAGTTCCATCGGTGGCTCGGCTGAGTGAAGACAACTCAAGGTAGGATGATCTTCAGGGGATTAGTGTTAGGTTTTTGTAAGGGGGGTTTGGGTTAGATTAGGGGTATGTGGGTGGTGGGTTTTAATGTTGGGGGGGGGTTGTATTTTTATTTTACAGGCAAAAGAGCTGAACTTTTTGGGGCATGCCCCCACAAATGGCCCTTTTAAGGGCTGGTAAGGTAAAAGAGCTTTGAAATTTATGTAATTTAGAATAGGGTAGGGATTTTTTTTATTTTGGGGGGGTTTGTTATTTTATTAGGGGGCTTAGATTAGGTGTAAGTAGCTTAAAATTGTTGTAATATTTTTAACATGTTTGTAACTTAATTTTTTATTTTTTGTAACTTAGCTTTTTTTATTTTTTGTACTTTAGTTAGTTTATGTAATTGTATTTCATTGTAGTTATTTGTAGGTAGTTTATTTAGTTAATTTAATGATAGTGTAGTATTAGGTTTAATTGTAACTTAAGTTAGGATTTATTTTACAGGTAATTTTGTATTTCTTTTAGCTAGGTAGTTATTAAATAGTTAATAACTATTTAATAACTATTCTAACTAGCTAAAATAAATACAAAGTTACCTGTAAAATAAATATAAATCCTAAGATAGCTATAATATAATTATTAATTACATTGTAGCTATCTTAGGGTTTATTTTACAGGTAAGTATTTATTTTTAAATAGGAATAATTTATTAAAGTATAGTGTAGTGTTAGGTGTAATTGTAACTTAGGTTAGGATTTATTTCACAGGTACATTTCTCTTTATTTTAGCTAGGTAAGCTATTAAATAGTTAATAACTATTTAATAGCTATTGTACATGGTTAAAATAAATTGAAAGGTACCTGTAAAATAAAAATAAATCCTAAGATAGCTAGAATATAATTATTATTTATATTGTAGCTATATTAGGGTTTATTTTAAAGGTAAGTATTTAGTTTTAAATAGGATTCATTTAGTTAATAAGAGTTAATTTATTTAGATTTATTTAATTAATATTTAAGTTAGGGGGCGTTAGGGTTAGGGTTAGGTTTAGGGGTTAATAATTTTATTACAGTGGCGGCGGCGTAGTGGGGGGCAGGATAGGGGTTAATAAATTTATTATAGGTGGCGACGGTGTAGGGGGGCAGATTAGGGGTTAATAAATGTATTATAGGTGGCGACGGTGTGGGGGGGCAGGATAGGGGTTAATACATTTAATATAGGTTGCGGCGGGTTCAGGGAGCGGCGGTTTAGGGGTTAATACATTTATTATAGTTGCGGTGGGCTCCGGGAGCGGCGGTTTAGGGGTTAATATGTATAGAGTAGCTTGCGGTGGGCTCCGGGAGCGGCGGTTTAGGGGGTAATAACTTTATTTAGTTGCGGCGGTGTAGGGGGGGTCAGATTAGTGGTGTTTAGACTCGGGGTACATGTTAGGGTGTTAGGTGTAGACAGCTCCCATAGAAATCAATGGGATGTCTGTCAGCAGCGAACTTGTACTTTCGCTATGGTCAGACTCCCATTGATTCCTATGGGATCCGCCGCCTCCAGGCTGGCGCTTTGAAAACCAGGTACGCTGGGCCGTAAAAGTGCCGAGCGTACCTGCTAGTTTTTTGATAGGTAGCAAAAGTAGTGAGAATGTGCCGCACTTGTGTGCGGAACATCTGGAGTGACGTAAGAATCGATCTGTGTCGGACTGAGTCCGGCGGATCGAAGCTTACGTCACAAAATTCTACTTTTGCCGGTCTCGAGCCTTTGATAACTAAGGCGAATCAGCCTCGCCACAAATACGCTGCGGAATACGCAGCGTATTTGAGGTTGACGGCTTGATAACTAGGCCCCCTAATCTAATAGCCCTATCAAAATAAAAAATCTCCCCAAAATAAAAAAACCCTAGCCTAAACTAAGCTACCAATAGCCCTTAAAAGGGACTTTTGCGGGGCATAGCCCCAAAGAAATCAGCTCTTTTACCTGTAAAAAAAATACAAACAACCCCCCAACAGTAAAACTCACCACCCACACAACCAATCCCACAAATTAAATCCTAACTAAAAAAACCTAAGCTCCCCATTGCCCTGAAAAGGGCATTTGGATGGGCATTGACCTTAAAAGGGCATTTAGCTCTTTTTCAAGTGCCCAAACCCTAACCTAAAAATAAAACCCACCCAATAAACCCTTAAAAAAACCTAACACTAACCCCCGAAGATCCACTTACAGTTTTGAAGACCGGACATCCATCCTCAACGAAGCCGGGAGAAGTTTTCATCCAAGTGGCAAGAAGTCCTCAATGATGCTGGGAGAAGTCTTCATCCAAGCCGGCAGAAGTGGTCCTCCAGACGGGCAGAAGTCTTCATCCAGACGGCATCTTCTATTTTCATCCTTCCAAAATGGAGCGGCTCCATCTTCAAGATGGAACAGCCAATAGAATGCAAGCTCAATCCTATTGGCTGATTGGAACAGCCAATAGAATGCAAGCTCAATCCTATTGGCTGATTGGAACAGCCAATAGGATTGAAGCTCAATCCTATTGGCTGATTGCATCAGCCAATAGGATTTTTTCACCTTTTATTCCAATTGGCTGATAGAATTTTATCAGCCAATTGGAATTCAAGACACACCATCTTGGATGACGTAATTTAAAGGAACCTTAATTTGTCGTTAGCCATGGAAAGAGGAGGATGCTCCGCTCCGGATGTCTTGAAGATGGAGCCGCTCCACGCCGGATGGATGAAGATAGAAGATGCCGTCTGGATGAAGACTTCTGCCCGTCTGGAGGACCACTTCTGCCGGCTTGGATGAAGACTTCTCCCGGCTTCGTTGAGGACTTCTTGCCGCTTGGATGAAGACTTCTCCCAGCTTCGTTGAGGATGGATGTCCGGTCTTCAAAGCTGTAAGTGGATCTTCGGGGGTTAGTGTTAGGTTTTTTTAAGAGTTTATTAAGTGGGTTTTATTTTTAGGTTAGGGTTTGGGTATTTGAAAAAGAGCTAAATGCCCTTTTAAGGGCAATGCCCATCCAAATGCCCTTTTCAGGGCAATGGGGAGCTTAGGTTTTTTTAGTTAGGATTTTATTTGGGAGGTTGGTTGTGTGGGTTTTACTGTTGGGGTGGTTGGTGACAATAACGTGGAATTTAGCACAGCACCGCTCATAACGCAAAACTCGTAATCTAGCCGATTGTTTTTTTTCCAGTTTTGGTGCTCTATTGAAGTCTATGGGAAAATAAGTTAAGGTTGTTGCAATATTTTTTTGTGTGCAAACTTTTTACTTTAAACTTGTAATGAGTGCAACCCGATTTGGGCAAAAAATCTCCTTCTAGCGTAGTTTATGCTCGAGCAGGAGCGCTAAATTGCACTCCACTCATAATAACTTTTCAGACCTTATATTTTAAATCAATCCTACATATAGTAACACATTGTAAAACACGATTAAATAAAAAGAGCTCAATATGATTTCACATTTAGGGCTAGATTGCAAGTGGCACTGTATTTTTTTTTGTTCGCAATCGTGAAAACTCTGCCAGTGTTAAACTTTTTGTGCTAGTCGGGTTGCGTTCATATTACACGTTCCAAAATGTTTTTATTTTGCACTAGCGGTACCCCGAATAGCGCAAAAATCCTAACTTAAGTTTTTGGGGCCCATTTATCAAGCTCCAAACGAGCAGTTATGAAGCAGCGCTCTCATGAGGTGGACAGGAATCGCCGGAATTCAACCAGATCGAGTACGATCAGGTTGATTGACATCTCCCTGCTGGCAGCCCATTGGCCGCCAGTCTGCAGGGGGTGGCGTTGCACCAGCAGCTCACAAGAGCGCATTGCTCTCCGCATTCAGCGAGGTCTTGCGGACCTGATCCGCACTGTCAGATCAGGTCCGCAAGACCTTTGATAAATAGGCCCCTTTGTGTCCGAGTGCATGTATTCCCCCATAGAAATCAATGGAGACAAAAAAGTAGAAAAAACTAACACACGAGATTGCACCAACACCATCGCATTTTCACATTCCCCATAGAAGTCAATTGAGAAAAAAATGTGTTAAAAAAAAAAATTGTGCAAACAATATTTACAGTAAATACATAGTTCAAATCTTTATTAAATATAAACATTGCATATATGTTTTTACATCTTTTCATCTACTTAATAGCAAAGGGATCAAATGCACCTGTATATACTGTATGTCTGTGTATGTGTACATATATATTTATGTGTTTATATGTGTATATACAGTATATCTGTCACTACATATATACACATATAAATACATTAATATATATGTATGCATTTATAGACATATATCTATATACATACAAATACATCTTTAGCAGTGTATCTGTATGTATCTCTATGTAACTTTTTTCTAACACGTGAGATCTCATATCTTTGAGTCCTTATAACTTTTTTGTGCAATATTTTTTTAAATCATTTTTATTAGACAGTGTTAATATGAGTTTAACTACTTTGCAATGCATTTTTGAAGTGTTTTGTGCAACTTTTTAGTTTCTTAAAACAGTTAACAGCTCCGAGATCGCACATGAAGCATAAATGGCGATTGTGCATGCACAATTGCGATTTAGCTCAACTTGTAATATCAGCGCAATTAAAAAAGCTTGTAAAAGGACGATATCGCTTGAACAAAACTGTTTGCTCCTCAATTGCAATCTAGCCCTCAATATTGTAATAAAATATTTTATATCCTATACGGTTAATAGGAAAATCAATTTAAATAGATACAATTTTAATTCCTAACATTTGATACGTATCATTGGTCTCTCTATGATATGACAGAACTAAGTAAGGCATTCCATTTATTTCTATTTTTAAAGTCACTAAACAGTTTAAATTATTTTTTAAAGTTGTGACAGGAGTTGCCACAATTGAGCTTGCAACAGCTTACTGCTGGCTATCTCCCCTTATCTTTATAGATTTTGCAGTAACAGAGTAAAAAAGGCAATGGGGCCTATTTATGAAAGGCCTGTCGAGATCTTGTGAACTGCTGGTGCAACGCCGCCCCCTGCAGATTTGCGGTCAATCGGCCACTAGAAGGGGGGTGTCAATCAACCCGATCGTATTCGATCGGGTTGAATTGCGGCGATGTCTATCCGCCTCTTCAGATCAGGTGGACAGGTTATAGAGCAGCGGTCTTTAGACAACTGCTCCATAACTTTGAGCTTGATAGATATGCCCCTATATCATTATCATTTATATTAATAGTGTTACCACATGGCTATAACACTGACAATATAAAAGCAATGTCAATACCGATTTATCAAGGCCCCTGATGCCCCTGTTTCTGCACGAGTCTTCAGGCTCGCCGGAAACAGCAGTTATGAAGCAGGGGCCTTAAGATCGCTGCTTCTTAGCTGGTCCGCTGCCTCTGAGGCTGCGGACATCAATCCGCCCAATCCTATACGATCGGGTTGATTGACACCCCCTGCTAGCGGCATTGCACAAGCAATTCACCAGAACTGCTTGTGCAATGTTAAATGCTGACAGCGTATGCTATCAGCATTCAGAGATGTCTGGTGGACATCTCTGAATGATCTGAATGATCATGATTTCGTAAGCCATTGGACATCTCTGAATGATCATGATTTCGTAAGCCATTTCCATTCCGCTGATATTTCAAGTGCTGCGAAACTGCTTCAATCCTTTCCGCGATCTAAGAGCTGTGGCAAACTGGTTTCCGAAAATAAAAAGTTGCACAATACACAACAATATACATTACAAAGTAAACTTACACTAATAAATAATACTATTAACCCCTATGCCCCACATCACAAACACTAAATAATACTATAAACCCCTAATCGGCAATCACCACACATCGCCAAATACCTAAAGTATTAAGCCCTAAACCGCCATCCCCCATATGGCAAAATACCTAAATAACCTATTAACCCCTATACCGCCATCCCCCCACATTGCAAAATACCTACGTAAATAAACTCTTAACCCCTAAACCGCCATACCCCCACAGTGCAAAGTTATAAACTAATATCTAAACCCCTTAACGTAAAACACCCTAACATAACCCAAACTGAAATAGTCCTAAATTAAAAAAAAACAACTTACCTGTAGAAATAAAATCAGCCAATAGAATGAAAGGAAAAGCTTTTATTCTATTGGCTGATTTGAATTTAAAGATTCAAATCAGCCAATAGAAATGCAAGGGTACCCCTATATAAAAGGGTACCTTGCATTCATTATTCAGTATGCGGCTGGAGACCACATGAAGAGGACCTCCGTGTTGAAGGTCTAAAGAGAAAGATCGACCTCGCCACCGCCACAATCTCTGAAGTTAGAAGATGGATCTCTGCCGGGGGGATGAGGATGGATGAAGATGGAGTGCCGCAATGAAGATGGATGAAGATGGAGCAACGCACATCATTATCGGTGAGTATCAACTCTGGGGTTAATGTTAGGTTTTGTGGGGACTTTTTTGGGGTGAGTTTTTGTTTTATAGATTATGATGTTTAGTTTTTTGGGCAGCAAAAGTGCTGAATGCCATTTTAAGGGCAATGCCCATCCAAATGCCCTTTTTTTAGGGCAAGGGGTAATTTATTTATTTTTTAGTTAGGTTTTTTTTATTTTGGAGGGGTGTAATGTTAGAGGGGTTAGTGTCTTTTGTTTCCCACAAAAAGAGCTGATCACTTTAGTGCAATGCCCTACAAAAGGCCCTTTTAAGGGCTATTGGTATTTTTTTTTTTATTATTTTTTTTTATTTTTAAGGGGTATTAGAATAGGATTAAATTTTTTATTTTTGTTAATTTCTTTTTTTTATTTTCTATTGGCTAGATTACGAGTTTTGCGTTATGCCTCATAAAGCTGCTTTTTCACTACCACTGCTATTACGAGTCTTGCAGGTATAGCTGTACCGCACACTTTTTTGGCCGTAACGCAACGTAACTACCGTACTTTTAAAAAAGTCCTTTTTCAATGGGACTTCCATAGCGCCGGTATTGCGAGTTTGCCTGTCCGGCCAAAAAGTTAGTGGTACAGCCTATAACTACAAGATCTGTACCGTAAACTGAAAGTCAGTAGTTATGGGTTTTACGCTACAAAGCTGTAGCATAAAACTCATAACTAAAGTGTTACAAAGTACACTAACACCCATAACTTACCTATTAACCCCTAAACCGAGGCCCTTCCACATCGCAAATGCTAAAATAAAAATTTTAACCCCTAATCTGCCGCTCCCAAAATCGCCACCACTATAATAAACATTTTAACCCCTAAACCTCTGCACTCCCTCATCATAAACACTAGTTAAATATTATTAACCCTTAATCTGCCGTCCCCAATGTCACCAACGGTGAATCAGCCAATAGAATGTGAGCTCAATCCTATTGACTGATTGGATCAGCCAATAGGATTGAAGCTCAATCCTATTGGCTAATTGCATTAGCCAATAGGATTTTTTCACCTTTAATTCCGATTGGCTGATAGAATTCTATCAGCCAATTGGAATTCAAGGGACGCCATCTTGGATGACGTCATTTAAAGGAACCTTCAGTGTACGGCTGGGACCGTATGAAGAGGATGCTCCGCGCCTGATGTCTTGAAGATGGAGCCGCTCCACGTCAGAAGGATGAAGATAGAAGATGCCGTCTGGATGAAGACTTCTACCCGTCCGGAGGATGAAGATAGAAGATGTCGCTTGGATGAAGACTTCTCCCAGCTTTGTTGAGGACTTCTGCTCGCTTGGATGAAGACTTCTCCCGGCTTGATGAGGATGGATGTCGGGTTTTCAAAAACTGTAAGTGGATCTTCAGGGGTTAGTGTTAAGTTTTTTGAGGGTTTATTGGGTGGGTTTTATTTTTAGGTTAGGGACTTTGGGCGGAAAAAGAGCTAAATGCCCTTTTAAGGGCAATGCCCATCCAAATGCCCTTTTCAGGGCAATGGGGAGCTTAGGTTTTTTTAGTTAGTATTTTATTCGGGGGGTTGGTTGTGTGGGTGGTGGGTTTTACTGTTGGGGGGTTTGTTTGTATTTTATTTTACAGGTAAAAGAGCTCATTACTTTGGGGCAATGCCCCGCAAAAGGCCCTTTTAAGGGCTATTGATAGTTTAGTTTAGGCTAGGGTTTTTTTATTTTTGGGGGGCTTTTTTATTTTGCTAGGGCTATTAGATTAGGTGTAATTAGTTTAAAGATCTGTAAATTGTTTGTTATTTTTTGTAATTTAGTGTTTGTTTGTTTTTTGTGATTTAGCTAATTTAATTTATTTAATTGTATTTAATTTATTTAATTGTATTTAATTTAGTTAATGTATTTAATTGTAGTGTAGTGTTAGGTGTTATTGTAACTTAGGTTAGGTTTTATTTTACAGGTCAGTTTGTATTTATTTTAGCTAGGTAGTTAATAAATAGATAATAACTATTTAATAACTATTCTACCTAGTTAAAATAAATACAAACTTGCCTGTAAAATAAAAATAAACCCTAAGCTAGCTACCATGTAACTATTAGTTATATTGTAGCTAGCTTAGGGTTTATTTTATAGTTAAGTATTTAGTTTTAAATAGGAATAATTTAGTTAATTATAGTAATTTTCTTTAGATTTATTTAAATTATATTTGTTAGGGGGTGTTAGGGTTAGGGTTAGACTTAGATTTAGGGGTTAATACATTTAATATAGTGGCGGCGACGTTGGGGACGGCAGATTAGGGGTTAATAAGTATAATGTAGGTGGCAGTGATGTTAGGGGGCAGATTAGGGGTTAATAATATTTAACTAGTGTTTTCAAGGCGGGAGTGCGGCGGTTTAGGGGTTAATATGTTTATTCTACTGACGGCGATGTCCGGAGCGGCAGATTAGGGGTTCAAAAATTTATTATAGTGTTTGCGATGCGGGAGGGCCTCGGTTTAGGGGTTAATAGGTAGTTTATGGGTGTTAGTTTACTTTTTAGCACTTTAGTTATGAGTTTTATGCTATATCGTTATAGTGTAAAACTCATAACTACTGACTTTAAAATGCGGTAGGATTCTTGACTAGATAGGGTGTACCACTCACTTTTTGGCCTCCCAGGACAGACTCATAATACCAGCGCTATGGAAGTACCATAGAAAAAAGGGTTTACGAAGTTTGCGTATGTCGTTTTGCGGTAAGGCCAAAGAAGTGTGTGGTGCCCCTAAACCTGCAAGACTCGTAATAGCAGCGGTAGTGAAAAAGCAGCGTTAGGACTTCGTAATCTAGCCGATAGTGTTTTCAAAAAAGTACAGGGTGAAATCAATTTTTAAATGACTCATTTTGTTTGTTTTTTTGCATTTTTCATAATGTCTCAACTATTGCGGAATTGGGGTTGTATGTATATATGATACAATATATATCTATACCTTTATATACAGTATACATACTTTTATATATATATATATATATATATAAATATCTATTTATAAATATATGCTATGCGCAGAACATTGGAATGTGAAATATTTACAGTAAATACACACTATGTTTTCATCTACAGTACTTTACTGCAAAAGACTCCAATGCACTTATTTATGTGTTTATATCAATATATGTCTGTAAACACATATATATACATATAAATACATATGTACAAACATATATACATATATTTACATACAGTAGGTACTAAGAAAGAATCACCCCCCCCCCCCCTTGAAAATAATCTAATTTTGTTGCTTAGCAGCTTGAAATAAAGACAGACATAGTTTTTGTTTATCCAGTTGTAATTACTCAGTGCAACTTATAACATCCAAGTGAAAGATTTAACACCAACATGTCAGGCAAACATAAAGACAATTCATAAACAGAATCACTGAGTTTTAAAAAGGATCACACCCTTGTGTCAGTATTTTGTTGAACCATCTTTTTGCTTTAATTACAGCCTTTAGTCTGTTGGGATATGTCTCTACTAACCTTGCACATCTAGACTGTGCAATATTTGCCCAATATTTGTTTATTTGCAGAACTGCTCAAGATCCACTACATTTGATGGTGATGGTTTGTGGACTGCAGTCTTCAAGTCATGCCACAGATATTCAATGGGGTTTAAGTCTGGGCTCTGACTAGGCCAGGCAAGGACATTCACCTTTCTCTCCTTCAACCACTGTGTGGTCATTTTTGCTGTGTGCTTTGGGTCATTATCATGTTGGAAGGTAAACCTTTTTCCCTTTGACAACTTCCTGGCAGAGGGCAGCAGATTTTCCTCAAGAATTTGATGGCATTTTCCCCATCCATTATTCCTTCTATCCTGACAAGTGCTCCAATGCCTGCAGCAGAGAAACACCCCCATAACATGATATTACCACCTCCATGCTTTACTGTAGGTATGGTGTTATTTGGATGGTGAGCTGTATTGGATTTCCTCCAGACATATCGTTTGGTGTTGAGGCCAAATAATTCAATTTTAGTCTCATCAGACCATAAAACCTTTTTCCATGTGGCCTCAGAATCTCCTAGGTGTGTTATGGCAAAGCTCAGTCGTGACTGCATGTGGCTTTTTTCTTGCAACCCTCCCATACAAGCCACATTTGTGGAGAGTTTGCACACAATGACCACTCTTTGTCATAAATTCCTGCAACTGCTTCAGAGTTGCTGTGGGCTTCTTGGTAGCCTCTCTGACCTGTTTCCTCCTGGCTCTTTCATCCAGTTTGTACCAAATACCTTCCACTTTTTAATAATAGACTTCACTGTGCTTCTAGGCATTGATAAAGCCTTTGATATTTTTTTTGTATCTATCTCCTGACTTTTGCCTGTCCACAACATTATACCGGAGATCATTTTACAGTACCTTGCCCATACCACCCATAGTTGATTGTTTGCTTCAGTTGCACTACCAGGGACTGAGATGCTCCAGGAAAGCTCTTTTCATGCTGAGCTAATCAATATGCCCACAGCTGATCACAGTCGAAGGTCAAATGGCTTTGTGTTTGCCGTTGAAAAGGTGATTAGCTACAGCTGATTGAGTTTACAAGTAATTTTAGGAGACAGTGATCCTTTTTCCTACTCAGTTATTCTGTTTTTGAATTGTCTTTATTTTTGCCTGACATGTTGGTGTTATATCTTTCACTTGGATGTTATAATGAGTAATTACAACTGGATAAACAAAAACTGTTTCTATCTTTATTTCAGGCTGCAAAGCAACAACATTTGATTATTTTCAAGGGGGTGATTATTTTCAATATTCACTATACATATACATCTTTAGACATGTATATGTGTATGTATCTCACTGTTAAAGCCCTTTGCCTCCCTTTTTTTCTCACACCAAAGACCTCATATCTTTGAGCCTTTATAACTTTTCTGTACAATATTTTTTTTGAGTGTAAGTTTACTTTGTTTTGTGTTTTGTGACACCAGAGCTTTGAGGACACAGTAAACATTCTAGAGTAAACAGCGATTGAGTTCAAGCAATCACATTTACTTTCAACTTGCAATACGAGCGGGAAGCCCAACACGTGCACACCCGTGATAAACCCATTATCGCGTGCGCATAAATATTGTCTTTCCACTCGTAATCTGGCCCTATATATTTTGATACTGTTCATGTAAAATACATATCTATACCTATATATAGGAATAGCTATATAGGTAAAGGTATATACAGATATATATATAAATATATATATATATATATATATATATATATATATATATATATATATATATAAATAAATGTGTATTTAAGAGTAAATAGAGCATATTTTTCCATGTGAAGAACATTGGAATATGAAATATTAACTTTTCAGGTCTGGTTTAGTGCTCTTGAACAAACGCAGTCAGATTAGCATATGAGCATGGGTAATAGTGTTTTGTTTTTTTTGCAGTTTTCGCGCTTCATTAAAAAGTCTATGGGAAAAAAGTTAAGGCGGTCACAATATTTATTTTGTTACTTTTAACTTGTAATACGAGTGCAACCCGACATGCGTGTTAAAAGCCTCCATCTACCATAGTTATGTTTAATCGGGACTGCTATTTTGTGCTCCACTCGTAATCTAGCCCTACTAAATCTGGCCTATTGCAGTATTTCAACAGAGGCTCGTTTTTGGAAGCTAGATTTTTGAAGAGAGACATAAATATTATATTCCACATTAAAAGAAAACATGGTCATTTCTGTTTAAAAATGTACATGGTCTGTGATTTGACTTTGTACTTTAGTTTCTTTTAGGAAGAAGACTACAATAAGATGTTGTGATAAAACGGTATGAGAAAATATGTTTGTAACACAAAGATATGTTATGTTTAACACAATCTTTGATCTGTACATATAAGTGTAATCAGTCATTCAAAACAGTAAATCAAGTATGTCCTTATATTTGTATATAATGGCAAAATGCAAGTACCCCTTTCCCGGATGCCCATATCTGTAAGATTCTATCTTAGTTCCCCTGAAAGAAAACTTATACACACATTTTACATCTTGTTGAAAATTTGATGTGTAATTATATTTATGAGCCAACTGGTTGGCGGCTAGAAAAATCACAGACCTGCAGTGAACCTGATACATTTTAAGTTAAAATGTTTTATAACCCACAATAGTATTTATGGTGATATTTTATATGGAAAGGGTATATAATGAAATCTACTGTTAACAATAGAACAAAAAGAGGGGAAAATAGCTTTACTGTATGAAATATACCTTCATCTGTATTGTGTTCCCATCAATTTTTATTTTAAGATTTTCTTTTCCTTTGTTCCCAAAAATAACAATAGAAAAGTAGGCTGGGCTCACTGAACTGTCAAATTCATTCCCAGACATATTCATTATCCATAAGCCGGTTGAATGTACATTAGGTTTGGGGCTCGCAGATAATCTTTTACCTTAAAATAAAGAAAACAGAACCAAGAGAAGAAATTGAAAATATATTTATTTGACATATTACAGGTTATGGTGGCTTGAACCAAGAGGTATCCATGGAAACAGTTTCCTTAAAATTACATTGAGCAAAACAATCCTTTTTAGTGAAATACATTTTTTCCCTATCAGTTTTTAAACTTTTTTCATTTTAAAGCTCCACTACTTTTATCTACAGTAACTTTTTTGAGATAAGGAAGAAAAATTACTTATGTGTGAACAAATTTTTTTTTTAACTCTTTACTGACATGTTTATATTAACTTATATCAGGATTAAGCAATACCTCCATGTATTAAGTTAATACAGATATACTGCAACAATGATAACATTAATTGCCTCATACAGCTTTCATATATGTTAATGTTAAGATTAAAAAAAATGTTGTAGATTTATAAAACACTTCATTTTTGACCAACCATTCCCTTTAAACTTAGTTTAGTGTAATGTTGGTGATAAAACATAGAAAGCAAATATAACCTATGATGCTTTTATTCATATAAGAATGTAGAAAACACTCAGTGACAACAGTGTGTTCCATTGTATGCTTCCAACATGTTGAGGCCACTGACAGCAGATCTCATAACCATCCTGCACTTTACAAGACTGCCATGGTTTGTGAATCTCATCCTGCTGTCTGTTATGGCAAGTTCCTTAACTATTAAACATCATGTTTTCATGCAGTGAAATCAGGGAACTCCTAAACCCTGTCAAGATATACCAGCCATATCCCTGAAATGACCAGTCATACCCCAGACTAACCTCTATTTTCCCCCAAATAGCCTAACCATCCCTATATAGTGACCACAAACTGTCCAGCCATATCCCCAGGTCCCCCCAGACTACATATGCTTCATGCTGCAGTTGTTCAGCTCTTTTCTGAATTTCCTGGTCCTTACAGCTTAGCTGTTAAAATGAGGTACTGTATATATTAGGATGCCATAGGAATCAATGGGAGTCTGAAAGCAGTGAAAGCTTATGTTCACTGCTGCCAGATATCCCATTGATTTCTATGGTAGAAAACAAGTTACGTTTACACCTAACACCCTAAAATAAGCCCAGAGTCTAAACACTCCTAATCTGCCGCCCCGACATCGCCGCCACCTACATAAAGTTATTAACCCCTATCCCGTCGCTCCCGGACCCTGCCGCCACCTAAATAATGTATTAACCCCTATCGCGCCACTCCCGGAGCCCACCGTAACGAAATAAATGTATTAACCCCTATCCCGCCACAACTAAATAAATGTATTAAACCCTAAACCCCTGGCCTCCCACATCACTACCACTTACTAAACCTATTAACCCCTAAACCGCCAGCCCCCCACATCGCCATAAACTAAATTAAGCTATTAACCCCTAAACCTAACAACCCGCTAACTTTACATTAAATATTAACTCATCCCTATCTTATAATAAATTTATACTTACCTTTAGAATTAAATTAAACTATATTAAAATACTAATTAACCTACCCTAACTATTATACTACAATTACATTAAACTATATTAAACTATTAATGAATCTACCCTAACTATTATACTAAAAATATATTAAACTATATTAAACTATTAATTAATCTACCCTAACTATTATACTACAATTACATTAAACTATATTAAACTATTCATTAACCTACCCTATTATACTAAAATTACATCAAACTAACAATTAAATTTACGATATTACATATTTAAAAACCTAACTCTACTCAAATTATTTAAATCTACTATTAAAAATTACTAAATTACAAAAAAATAACAACTGTTACACAAAATAAAAAAACACTAAGTTACACAAAATAAAAAACACAAACACCTAGATTTAGAATTTGGCGTTAGCCGTCAAAAGCAGCGTTAAGGGGTCCTAACGCTGCTTTTGGCCGCCCGCTGGTATTTAGAGTCAGGCAGGAAAGGGTCTAACGCTCACTTCCCTACCGCGATTCCAGGCTACCACAGATCCCCTTACGCCAATTGCATATCCTATCTTTTCAATGGGATCTGCCTAACGCCGGTATTTGGAGTCTTTGGAGAAGTGAGCGGTAGATCCTCTACCGACAAGACTCCTACCGCCAAAAAAACTCAGTAGTTAAGAGCTTTATGGGCTAACGCGTGAATATAAAGCTCTTAACTACTGTGCTACAAAGTACACTATCGGAACAGCCAATAGAATGCGAGTTCAATACGATTGGCTGATTGGATCAGCCAATGGGATTGAACTTCAATCTGATTGGCTGGTTGCATCAGCAAATTAGATTTTTTCTACCTTAATTCCGATTGGCTGATAGAATCCTATCAGCCAATCGGAATTGAAGGAACGCCATCTTGGATGACGTCCCTTAAAGGAACCTTCATTCGTCGGGAAGTCGTCGGTTGAAGAGGATGGCTCCGCGTCGGCTCCGTTGAAGATGGCTCCGCTCTGCTCCGGACGGATGAAGATTGAAGACGCCGCCTGGATGAACACTTCTACCGGATGGAGGACCTCTTCTTTGCCGCTTGGATGAAGACTTCTACCGGATCAAGGACCTCCTCTGCGCACCTTGAATGAAGAATTCTGCTTGGCTCGGTGAAGACGACTCAAGGTAGGGAGATCTTCAGGGGGTTAGCGATAGTTTTTTTTAAGGGGGGTTTGGGTGGGTTAGAGTAGGGGTATGTGGGTGGTAGATTGTAATGTTGGGGGGTATTTTATTATTATTATAGTAGCGGCGACGTTGCGGGCGGGAGATTAGGGGTTAATAATTGTAGGTAGGTGGCGGCGATGTTAGGGAGGGCAGATTAGGGGTTAATACTATTTATTCTAGTGTTTGCGAGGCGGGAGTGCGGCGGTTTAGGGGTTAATACAATTATTATAGTGGCGGCAAGGACCGGTCGGCAGATTAGGGGTTAATAAGTGTAGGTAAGGTAGCGGCGACGTTGGAGGGCAGATTAGGGGTTAATAAATATAATATAGGGGTCGGCGGTGTTAGGAGCAGCAGATTAGGGGTTCATAGGGAAAATGTAGGTTGCGGCGGTGTCCGGAGCGGCAGATTAGGGGTTAATAATATAATGCAGGTGATAGCGGAGGCGGCAGATTAGGGGTTAATAAGTGTAAGGTTAGGGGTGTTTAGACTCGGGGTACATGTTAGGGTGTTAGGTGCAGACTTAGAGAGTGTTTCCCCATAGGAATCAATTGGGCTGCGTTAGGAGCTGAACGCTGCTTTTTTGCAGGTGTTAGGTTTTTTTTCAGCCTAAAATGCCCCATTGTTTCCTATGGGGATATCGTGCACGAGCACGTTTTTCCAGCTTACCGCTAGGTTTAGGCATTAATAGTGTAGTGGGTTACTTTACGATCGGGGCGTCACAGTTAATAGAATAGTGGGGTATTTTGCGATGTGGGTGTGTGGAGGTTTAGGGGTAAATAGAGTAGAGGAGACTTTGTGGTAACCTATGTGGCAGGTTAGGGGTAATTAGAGTAGGAGGCTTATGGTGATTCGGGTAAGCAGTATTGGTGTTTTTTTTAACTTTTCTCTGTCCATTCGTTGGGGACGTTAACACAGTCACAACTTCTGCTCTTTGTGCATGTTGGGTTAGCACAAGAGCGAAAAAGATTTACTTTCAACTTGTAATACGTGCACTACCCCGACACTTGCAAAGAGCAGAAGTCAATCAGAGTTGGCAGTAATTACTGCTCCACTTGTAAGCTAGCCCTGTGTGTTTATTTTTCATACAAGTGAAAACACTTGCGTTATGAGGGGTGCGGTATTAACTTGCACGTTATTGTCACCGCTCACTTCCCTACAGTGCTGGTATTACAGGTTTTTACAAACCCGGCGTTAAAAGGCAAGAAGTGAGCGTAGAGCAAAATTGAGCTCCATACCGCACTCCAATACCAGTGCTGCTTAAGTCAGCGGTGAACTGGTTGTACATGCTCGTGCACGATTTCCCCATAGACATCAATGGGGAGAGCCGGCTGAGAAAAAGTCTAACACCTGCAATAAAGCAGTGTAAAGCTCCTTAACGCAGCCGCATTGATTCCTATGGGGAAACACATTTTATGTTTACACCTAACACCCTAACATGAACCCAAATCTAAAAACCCTTAATCTTACACTTATTAACCCCTAATCTGCCGCCCCGACATCGCTGACACCTACATTATACTTATTAACCCCTAATCTGCTTCCCCAACATCGCCGACACTTACATTATATTTATTAACCCCTAATCTCCCACCCCCAATGTCGCCGCAACCTACCTACACTTATTAACCCCTAATCTCCCGCCCCCAATGTCGCCGCCAATATAGTAAACATATTAAACCCTAAATAAAATCCTATTGGCTGATGCAATCCTATTGGCTGTTCCAATCAGCCAATAGAATGTGAGCTCAATCCTATTGGCTGATTGGATCAGCCAATAGGATTAAAGTTCAATCCTATTAGCTGATTGCATCAGCCATTATGATTTTTTCAACCTTAATTCCGATTGGCTGATAGAATTCTATCAGCCAATCGGAATCTAAGGTACGCCATCTTGGATGACATCATTTAAAGGAACCTTCATTCAGCAAGAAGACGTCGATTGAAGAAGATGCCGTCTGGATGAAGACTTCTGCCCGTCTGGAGGACCACTTCTGCCCATCTGGAGGACCACTTCTGCCGGCTTTGTTGAGGACATCTTGCTGCTTGGGTGAAGACTTTTCCCGGTAAGTAGATCTTCAGGGGTTAGTGTTAGGATTTTTTAAGGGTGTATTGGGTGGGTTTTATTTTTAGTTTAGGACTTTGGGCCGCAATAGAGTTAAATGCCCTTTTAAGGGCAATGCCCATCCAAATGCCCTTTTCAGGGCAATGGGGAGCTTAGGTTTTTTTAGTTAGGGTTTTATTTGGGGGGTTGGTTGTGTGGGTATTGGGTTTTACTGTTGGGGGGTTGTTTGTATTTTTTTGTATTTTTTTTTACAGGTAAAAGAGCTGATTACTTTGGGGCAATGCCCTGCAAAAGGCTCTTTTAAGGGCTATTGGTAGTTTAGTTTAGGCTAGGGTTTTTTTTTTCTTTTGGGTGGGCTTTTTTATTTTTATAGGGCTATTAGATTAGGTGTAATTAGTTTAAAGATCTTGTAATTTGTTTTGTTTTTTTGTAATTTAGCTAATTGTTTTGAATTTAGTTAATTGTATTTAATTTAGGGAATTTATTTAATTGTAGTGTAGTGTTAGGTGTGAGTGTAACTTAGGTTAGGTTTTATTTTACAGGTCAATTTGTATTTATTTTAGCTAGGTAGTTAGTAAATACTTAATAACTATTTAGTAACTATTCTACCTAGTTAAAATAAATACAAACTTGCCTGTAAAATAAAAATAAACCCTAAGCTAGCTACAATGTAACTATTAGTTATATTGTAGCTAGCTTAGGGTTTATTTTATAGGTAAGAATTTAGTTTTAAATAGGAATTATTTAGGTAATGATAGTAGGTTTTATTTAGATTTATTTTAATTATATTTAAGTTAGGGGATGTTAGGGTTAGACTTAGATTTAGGGGATAATATATTTAATATAGTGGCAGCGACGTTGGGGGCAGCAGATTAGGGGTTAATAAATTTAGGTAGGTGGCGGCAATGTTAGGGACAGCAGATTAGGGGTTAATAATATTTAAATAATGTTTGCGAGGCGGGAGTGTGGTGTTTTAAGGGTTAATATTTTACTATAGTGGCGGCGATGTCCGGAGCGGAAGATTAGGGGTTAATAATTTTATTTTAGTATTTGCGATGCAGGAGGGCCTCGGTTTAGGGGTTAATAGGTAGTTTATGGATGTTAGTTTACTTTTTAGCACTTTAGTTATGAGTTTTATGCTACAGCGTTGTAGTGTAAAACTCATAACTACTGACTTTAAAATGCGTTACGAATCTTGCGGGATAGGCTTTACCGCTCACTTTTTGGCCTCCCAGGACAAGCTCGTAATACCCGCGCTATGGAAGTCCCATAGAAAAAAGACTATTTGCAATTTGCGTAAGTTGATTTGTGGTAAGGCCAAAAAAGTGTGCGGTGCCCCTAAATCTGCAAGACTCGTAATAGCAGCGGTAGTAAAAAGCAGGGTTATGAGGCTTAACGCTGCTTTTTTACTCATAACGCAAGACTCGTAATCTTAAATTAGTTTAATTAGTTCTTCTAAAATATCATTAATTTCATACATGTATACCTAGGCACAAAAGGAAATACTTTTCTTGTATATACGTCAATAGTTAACAGGTATACTTTATTTTGTTTGAAACTATGCTTTTATTTCTAATCACTTTATATACTTTGTACTGGCATTTTTTTACTGTGCTTATGTTAAGCAATATTGCTGAATCCCACCAAATCTAATTTTTTTTCCAGAAAGAAAAGTCAACTATTTATGACAATAAAAAAAAACTTGAACTACTGATATTACACACAAAATATTTCTTTTTTTAGAAATCCATGCTGAAAAGGTGAATTTGTCACAGTTACTTTTGAGATACTGGAGAAACAGATAAACTGAACTTAACCATGTAGGAACATGTTCTACGGACTAATTAAAAGACAACAAGGATAATCAATCCTGTAGACAAGAGGAAGCTGCGTGCGCAAGCTATTATGAATACCACTGATTATACGCAAGAAGTCCAGACAACTCTCTGACAATGTGTAACAACACAATAGATCACTATTCTACAAAAACTTATAAAATACAACAAAAGAAACATAAAACACTCTCTTCCTCCCAGAATAGTAATTCAGATAAAATACCTTGGGCGCGATCCGATATACGGCGTAGTTTGCGGCGCAAGCGAGGGAACCCGCGTCGCCCGCAGTTTCAGCTCGCAACTTGAGCTATTCAATATACGGCGCCGTCAGTTGCTAACGTGCCGTAAGTCTGATAAACCAGCGATGTCCAGAAATCTGTGCAAGTACAAATTTCTGGCGTCGCCAGTGACTTGCGCCACGTTACAAACTGCCGGCGCCTACAAAACCTGACTAAAGTATGAAATCACCCGCACTGTCTAACACGCCTCCTAAACATAGCCCGACACGTCTAACCCTCTATCTGCTATCCCACCTCACTAGCCTAACAATAAAAAAAGTTATTAACCCCTAAACCGCCACTCCCAAACCCCACCGCAACCTAATAAAGTTATTAACCCCTAAACCGCCGCTCCCGGACCCCCCGCCAGCTATATTAAATCTATAACCCCCTAAAGTGAGCCCCTAACACCGCCGCCATCTACCTTACCTACCCCCTAAAGTGAGCCCCTTCCCCGCCGCAATCTATTTTAAAATTATTAACCCCTAATCTAATCCCCCTACCCCGCCGCCATCTATATTAAATTATTTAACCCCTAAAATACTAAACTATCCCTACCACTAAACCTAAGTCTAACCCTACAAATAGCCCCAAAGAATTCAGCTCTTTTGCCAGCCCTTAAAAGGGCTTTTGGCGGGGCTTTGTCACAAATTAAACAGCTCTTTTGCATCTAATCTAAATCCCCCTACACCGCCGCCAGCTATAATAAATGTATTAACCCCTAATCTAATCCCCCTACACCGCCGCCAGCTATATTAAATACATTAACCCCTAATCTAATCCCCCTACACCGCCGCCAGCTATATTAACTATATTAACCCTAATTCTATTAGGGTTAATATAGCTAATATCGTTATTATATATATTAAGTATAATAACCCTTTCTAACTCTAACATCCCTAACTAAACTCTTATTAAAATAAATCTAATAATATTATTAATTAAAATATTCCTATTTAAATCTAAATACTTACCTATAAAATAAACCCTAAGATAGCTACAATATAATTAATAATTACATTGTAGCTATGTTAGGGTTTATATTTACTTTACAGGTAAATTGTTAATTATTTTAACTAGGTATAATAGCTATTAAATAGTTATTAACTATTTAATAGCTACCTATTTAAAATAATTACCCAATTACCTGTAAAATAAATCCTAACCTAAGTTACAAATACACCTACACTATCAATAAATTAAATAAACTACAAATATCTATCTAAAAATACAATTAAATAAACTAAACTAAATTACAAAAAAAAAACACTAAATTACAAAAAATAAAAAAAAGATTACAAGATTTTTAAGCTAATTACACCTATTCTAAGCCCCCTAATAAAATAATAAACCCCCAAAATAAAAAAATGCCCTACCCTATTCTAAATTAAAAATAGTTCAAAGCTCTTTTACCTTACCAGCCCTTAAAAGGGCCTTTTGTGGGGGCATGCCCCAAAGAAAAGTGCTCTTTTGCCTGAAAAAAAACACAATACCACCCCCCAACATTACAACCCACCACCCACATACCCCTAATCTAACCCAAACCCCCCTTAAATAAACCTAACACTACCCCCCTGAAGATCGCCCTACCTTGTTTTCACCCCGCCGGGCAGAACTCTTCATCCGATCCGGGCGATGTCCAATCAAGCGGCAAAGAAGAATTATTCATCCCGGCGATGTCTTTCTCCAAGCGGCAGCAAAGTCTTCTTCCATCCGCAGCATCTTCCATCAAGCGGCATCTTCATTCATTGCTCCTCTGACGCGGAGCATCCATCCCGGCCGACGACTGAACGACGAATGAGGTACCTTTAAATGACGTCATCCAAGATGGCGTCCGTCGAATTCCGATTGGCTGATAGGATTCTATCAGCCAATCGGAATTAAGGTAGAAAAATCTGATTGGCTGATTGAATCAGACAATCAGATTCAAGTTCAATTGGATTGGCTGATTGGTTCAGCCAATCGGATTGAACTTGAATCTGATTGGCTGATTCAATCAGCCAATCAGATTTTTCTACCTTAATTCCGATTGGCTGATAGAATCCTATCAGCCAATCGGAATTCGACGGACGCCATCTTGGATGACGTCATTTAAAGGTACCTCATTCGTCGTTCAGTCATCGGCCGGGATGGATGCTCCGCGTGGGAGGAGCGATGAATGAAGATTGAAGATGCCGCTTGATGGAAGATGCTGCGGATGGAAGAAGACTTGCCACTTGGAGAAAGACATCGCCGGGATGAAGAATTCTTCTTTGCCGCTTGATTGGACATCGCCCGGATCGGACATCTTCATCCAAGCGGCATCTTCTATCTTCATCCATCTGGAGCGGAGCGGAGCCATCTTCTTCCAGCCAACGCGGATCCATCCTCTTCTACCGACGCCTACTCGCCGAATGAAGGTTCCTTTAAATGACGTCATCCAAGATGGCGTCCCTCGAATTAAGGTAGGAAAAATATGATTGGCTGATCCAATCAGCCAATCAGATTGAGCTTGCATTCTATTGGCTGATCGGAACATCCAATAGAATGCGAGCTCAATCTGATTGGCTGATTGGATCAGCCAATCCGATTGAACTTGAATCTGATTGGCTGATTGAATCAGCCAATCAGATTCAACTTCAATCGGATTGGATTCTATCAGCCAATCGGAATTAAGGTAGGAAAAATCTGATTGGCTGATCCAATCAGCCAATCAGATTGAGCTCGCATTCTATTGGCTGATCGGAACATCCAATAGAATGCGAGCTCAATCTGATTGGCTGATTGGATCAGCCAATCCGATTGAACTTGAATCTGATTGGCTGATTCAATCAGCCAATCAGATTTTTCTACCTTAATTCCGATTGGCTGATAGAATCCTATCAGCCAATCGGAATTCGACGGACGCCATCTTGGATGACGTCATTTAAAGGTACCTCATTCGTCGTTCAGTCATCGGCCGGGATGGATGCTCCGCGTGGGAGGAGCGATGAATGAAGATTGAAGATGCCGCTTGATGGAAGATGCTGCGGATGGAAGAAGACTTGCCACTTGGAGAAAGACATCGCCGGGATGAAGAATTCTTCTTTGCCGCTTGATTGGACATCGCCCGGATCGGATGAAGAGTTCAGCCCGGCGGGGTGAATACAAGGTAGGGAGATCTTCAGGGGGGTAGTGTTAGGTTTATTTAAGGGGGGTTTGGGTTAGATTAGGGGTATGTGGGTGGTGGGTTGTAATGTTGGGGGGTGGTATTGTGTTTTTCTTTCAGGCAAAAGAGCAGTTTTCTTTGGGGCATGCCCCCACAAAAGGCTGGTAAGGTAAAAGAGCTTTGAACAATTTTAATTTAGAATAGGGTAGGACATTTTTTTATTTTGGGGGTTTATTATTTTATTAGGGGGCTTAGAATAGGTGTAATTAGCTTAAAAATCTTGTAATCTTTTTTTTATTTTTTGTAATTTAGTGGGTTTTTTTTGTAATTTAGTTTAGTTTATTTAATTGTATTTTTAGATAGATATTTGTAGTTTATTTAATTTATTGATAGTGTAGGTGTATTTGTAACTTAGGTTAGGATTTATTTTACAGGTAATTGGGTAATTATTTTAAATAGGTAGCTATTAAATAGTTAATAACTATTTAATAGCTATTGTACCTAGTTAAAATAATTAACAATTATATTGTAGCTATCTTAGGGTTTATTTTATAGGTAAGTATTTAGATTTAAAGTTTTATTTTAGTTTATAATATGAATTAGATTTATTTAATAAGAATTTAGTTAGGGGTGTTAGGGTTAGATAGAGTTAATATAGTTAATATAAATACTATAGTAACTATATTAAACCTAATATAATTAGGGTTAATATAGTTAATATATATAATGTAATAACTATATTAACTATAATATACTTAGGGTTAATATAGATAATATAGCTGGCGGCGGGGTAGGTAGATTAAATTAGGGGTTAATAATTTTAATATAGATGGCGGCGGTGTAAGGGGCTTACATTAGGGGTTAATATCATTAATATAGGTGGCGGCGGTGTAGGGAGGGCAGGTTATAGGGCAAAAGAGCTGTTAACTTTGGGGCAAAGCCCCGCAAAAGGCCCTTTTAAGGGCTGGTAATAGAGCTTATTACTTTATGGATATTAGATTAGGGGTTAATAATATTAATATAGCTGGCGGCGGTGTAAGGGGTCAGATTAGGGGATAGATCAGGTAGATGGCGGCGGTTTTAGGGGTTCACATTAGGGGATAGATCAGTTAGATGGTGGTGGTTTTAGGGGCTCACAGTAGGGGGTTAGTTTATGTATATGGCGGCGGTTTAGGGGTTAAATACTTTATTAGGGATTGCGGCGGGGGATCGCGGTTGACAGGTAGATAGACATTGCGCATGCGTTAGGTGTAAGGTTTTATTTAGCAGATCGCGGTTGACAGGTAGATAGACATTGCGCATGCGTTAGGTGTTAGGTTTTATTTAGCAGATCGCGGTTGACAGGTAGATAGACATTGCGCATGCGTTAGGTGTTAGGTTTATTTAGCAGCTAGTTTAGGGAGTTACGGGGCTACAATAGTCAGCGTAAGGCTTCTTACGGCTGCTTTTTGTGGCGAGGTGAAAATGGAGTAAGATTTCTCCATTTTCGCCACGTTTGTCCTTACGCTGTATATTGGATACCAAACTGCGCTGGTTTGGTATACCTGCCTATGGCCCAAAAAACTATGGGCGACGGCAGAAATATACGTGCGTAACTTCTAGGTTACGCCGTATATGTGATACCAAACCATCGCAAATATTGGCATCACCAGCTTTTGCGGGCGACGATTTTTATCGGATCGACCCCCTTATGCCTAACAATCTAAACGTGAGTTCCCTCTATGCACTACCAACAATATATAAAGAGGAAAATCAATCATTTAAAAAAACGGGCCCTTGACAAACAATATTTGAAGTCGTCTGTAAATACTCAACTCCCTGGTAATGAAACACACAGCTGTAAGGTACTACTTACCTGTTTAATAAACTAGCTGGCATTGGCCTCTCTATACCATCCCTCCAAATAAATATGCCCTGGCAGCATATTCTCAAATAGACCCAATATAATTTATACAATTTGCTACATTTGGAAGGATTTTTAGCTATAACAAGGCATGGGCACTAAAATAGCATCTCAGTATGAAAACTAATTTATGATAAGCCTGGAGAAGTAATACAAACGGTGGTTTGTTCCTATGACATTTATGCCATTTTAATAATTTGGACTTCCTGTGAAGAACTACTGAACTGTCGCAAAAAGCTAATACGGAAACCATTAATAACCTGAATGTTATCTATCACCACAAGCATGTATACTTTTTGGATACTACAATCATAAATAAAAATAAATTAGCACTGTTTACAAAATGTATGCAACAGATAAACGTATGATGTTATATTGATTCTATATACACAAAACACTCTACTATTTGTACCCAACCCATTAGGTTAATTGTATCTCTTTAAAAAAGGCAACAGGCTGCAACAAAACCCTCAAAGCCCCAGAAAAGATGTCATCAAACATGGGTGGATAACCATGAGGGCCAAAATTCCATTTACTAAGGCAGACAGATACCTTATGGTACTTGGGCCACGTGGAAGCCTGGTGACAGAACACAAAATGAATGAGTTACACTCATAGAAATAATTTTACTGCAGAAAATCAAATTCAGAAAGTGAAAGAAGTTACAGGGTGGTATTAACTCTAATCCTGCTGACTGCAATGTACTGTCAATTTACGTATCCACTCTCTGAACTGTGGATTAAGGAAATTTGGTGACAACCAGACTAAACTGAATTGCAGAAATATAGAGAACTACATTATAACTAAAAGCATTCGTTTTAACACATCCAACATTTAATACCTATTGTTTGAAGTTTGCAAACTGTGTCGTATATTCCTAAGTGACTATCCAGCCAGTTCCAAAATGGGAATACCCATTGACTAAGTGAGTCCTGAGATTCTTGCACAGTCACCATCTTCAGATACATTCCAGCTCCATATCCCTCACCATCATGTCCAAGAACAACTCGTTTCAGCTGTCCCAAAGAAACCGCTTCCAAAAGGAATGAATCAGTCTAGGGTAAAGAAGGAAAAAATAGTTTATTTGAAGATGAATATTGCAAACAATCTAAGGAATATTCATCAAATTTTAAAGACTTGTTTTTTTTTATCTTTTAGAAGAGCCCTTGATTTTTCACTGATTTTTCACTGATTTATTAAGTCTTATTTCAATTCATAAGAAAACACAGTGGGCCCCATGTACTAACAGCCATGAGAACAAGGTCCTAAACTTGAGAGCCTGTCCACACCACCTTGCATTACACACTTGTTTGAATGTGTAACCAATCATGTAAGAGAAGGGCCTGTCAATTACCCTAAGCAAGCGTGTTTGGGTGATTTCAATCTGCCACATCAGATGACGCTGCTTCTTACATTGTGCAAGTGCTAAAAAGCAGCTTACACTGCATAGTACATTGAACCCAGTGTTTTTCTAGTGTTTTCTCATAATTTTGCACTATAAAAAGAAACAAAACATAAGACCCTTAACATTAAAGGGACAGTCTACTCCAGAATTTTTATTGTTTAAAAAGATAGATAATCTCTTTATTAACCATTCCCCAATTTTGCATAACCAACACTGTTCTATTATTACACATATTACCTCTGTGATTACCTTGTATCTAAGCCTCTGAACACTGCCGCCTTACCTCAGAACTTTTGACAGACATGCAGTTTAGCCAAATTAGTGCAGACTCCTAAAAAACTCTATGGGAGGGAGCACAATATTATATATATGACACATGAACTAGTACTGTCGATCTGTGCATATTTTTTTTAATTGTCAATCACACTTATAATTAGATCATATTTGAAATTACACAGTGATTTGTTTTTTTATGTAATAGCTTAATGGTTTAAAAATCTAATTTGTTCAATGTTGTAACATTTTTTATTAAACATTTGATTGTAATTCATGAGATATTAGTTAGAAATTTGCATTTAAAGGAATAAGGTGAGCATTAATTATGCTAAATCAAGTTAGTCACTGCATTTTCCTTTCACAATGGCTTAGCATATTCTATTTCCCTGTAGATCTGTGATAAACACTGAGAAAAACATGCATTTTTTTAATGTAGGAAATTCCTCATTTATCTCAGACATAACATTTAATTCAAATAGCCATGTGTCTAATGCTTTAGAATTCCATAGAAAAGAAAAACACTCACTGATTGGAATGGGGCCTCTGTGTGCAAATCATTTTGTTTAAATAAAGGCATATTGTTTTTTTTATGAAAGCTGATCTACATGTTTTATTGATTTTCATGTTCAATGACAAATAACTATTTAAAATTCTACAAGGAACAATATTTTATTGCTAAAGCCCAATAAGTAGTATAAATGTATTAAATGTATTGCTGAACAGTGAAGTATACTTGCACTTTAATATGATTACTATATAAATTACTATTTTACAGTGCCACTAAGCAAGTCCACTTTAATTAAAAATTATTTTTTTTTATCAATTTATTTACTGCTAGATTTAGAGTTTTGTCGGTAAAGACCAGCGTAGCTAATGCTCCTTTTTTTCCCCCGCACCTTTTAAACAACGCTGGTATTGAGAGTTCTCTGAAGGGCTGCGTTAGGCTCCAAAAAGGGAGTGTACAGGCATATTTACCGCCACTTTAAATCTCAATACCAGCGTTGCTTACGGTAGCGGCTAGCTGGAAAAACGTGCTTGTGCACGATTCCCCCATAGGAAACAATGGGGCAGTTTGGGCTCCAAAAAAACCTAACACCTGCAAAAAAGCAGTGTTAAGCTCCTAACGCAGCCCCATTGTTTCCTATGGGGAAACAGTTTCTAAGTCTGCGCCTAACACCCTAACATGAACCCCGAGTCTATACACCCCTAATCTTACACTTATTAACCCCTAATCTGCCGCCCCCGCTATCGTTGACACCTGCATTACACAATTAACCCCTAATCTGCTGCTCCGTACACCGCCGCAACCTACATTATCCCTATGTACCCCTAATCTGCTGCCCCTAACACCGCCGACCCCTATATTATATTTATCAACCCTTACTCTGCCCCCCCCAATGTCGCCGCCACCTACCTACACTTATTAACCCCTAATCTGCTGACCGGAGCTCGCCGCTACTCTAATAAATGTATTAACCCCTAAACCGCCTCACTCCCGCCTCAAAAACCCTATAATAAATAGTATTAACCCCTAATCTGCTGACCGGACCTCGCCTCTACTCTAATAAATGTATTAACCCCTAAAGCTAAGTCTAACCCTAACCCTAACACCCCCCTAAGTTAAATATAATTTTATTCTAACGAAATAAATTAACTCTTATTAAATAAAGTATTCCTATTTAAAGCTAAATACTTACCTGTAAAATAAACCCTAAACTAGCTACAATATAACGAATAATTATATTGTAGCTATTTTAGAATTTATATTTATTTTACAGGCAACTTTGTATTTATTTTAACTAGGTACAATAGCTATTAAATAGTTATTTACTATTTAATAGCTACCTAGTTAAAATAATTGCAAAATTACCTGTAAAATAAATCCTAACACTAAACTATAAATAAATAAATGAAATCAATTAACTACAAGTACCTACAATTAAATAAACTAAACTAAATAAAAAAAAAAAACACTAAATTACAAAAGATAAAAAAAGTTTACAAGAATTTTAAGCTAATTACACCTACTCAAAGCCCCCAAAATAAAAAAAATTCCCTACCCTAATCTAAATTAAAAAAGTTAACAGCTCTATTACCTTACCAGCCCTTAAAAGGGCTTTTTGCGGGGCATGCCCCAAAGAAATAAGCTCTTTTGCCATTAAAAAAACACACAATACCACCCCCCAACATTACAACCCACCACCCACATACCCCATACTCTAACCCAAACCCCCCTTAAATAAACCTAACACTACCCCCCTGAAGATCTCCCTACCTTGAGTCGTCTTCACCCAACCGGGCAACGATGGACCAAAAGAAGACATCCGGAGCGGCAGAAGTCTTCATCCTATCCGGGCAGAAGAGGACATCCGGACCGATAGACATCTTCATCCAAGCGGCATCTTCTATCTTCATCCATCTGGAGCGGAGCGGAGCCATCTTCTTCCAGCCAACGCGGATCCATCCTCTTCTACCGACGCCTACTCGCCGAATGAAGGTTCCTTTAAATGACGTCATCCAAGATGGCGTCCCTCGAATTAAGGTAGGAAAAATATGATTGGCTGATCCAATCAGCCAATCAGATTGAGCTTGCATTCTATTGGCTGATCGGAACATCCAATAGAATGCGAGCTCAATCTGATTGGCTGATTGGATCAGCCAATCCGATTGAACTTGAATCTGATTGGCTGATTGAATCAGCCAATCAGATTCAACTTCAATCGGATTGGATTCTATCAGCCAATCGGAATTAAGGTAGGAAAAATCTGATTGGCTGATCCAATCAGCCAATCAGATTGAGCTCGCATTCTATTGGCTGATCGGAACATCCAATAGAATGCGAGCTCAATCTGATTGGCTGATTGGATCAGCCAATCCGATTGAACTTGAATCTGATTGGCTGATTCAATCAGCCAATCAGATTTTTCCTACCTTAATTCCGATTGGCTGATAGAATCCTATCAGCCAATCGGAATTCGAGGGACGCCATCTTGGATGACGTCATTTAAAGGAACCTTCATTCGGCGAGTAGGCGTCGGTAGAAGAGGATGGATCCGCGTCGGCTGGAAGAAGATGGCGCTGCTCCGCTCCAGATGGATGAAGATAGAAGATACCGCTTGGATGAAGATGCCTACGGTCCGGATGTCCTCTTCTGCCCGGATAGGATGAAGACTTCTGCCGCTCCGGATGTCTTTTTTTGGTCCATTGTTGCCCGGTTGGGTGAAGACGACTCAAGGTAGGGAGATCTTCAGGGGGGTAGTGTTAGGTTTATTTAAGGGGGGTTTGGGTTAGAGTAGGGGTATGTGGGTGGTGGGTTGTAATGTTGGGGGGTGGTATTGTACTTTTTTTACAGGCAAAAGAGCTGATTTCTTTGGGGCATGCCCCGCAAAAAGCCATTTTAAGGGCTGGTAAGGTAATAGAGCTGTTAACTTTTTTAATTTAGATTAGGGTAGGGAATTTTTTATTTTGGGGGGCTTTGTTATTTTATTAGGGGGCTTAGAGTAGGTGTAATTAGCTTAAAATTCCTGTAAACTTTTTTTATTTTTTGTAATTTAGTTTAGTTTATTTAATTGTAGGTACTTGTAGTTAATTGATTTAATTTATTTATTGATAGTGTAGTGTTAGGTTAAATTGTAACTTAGGTTAGGATTTATTTTACAGGTAATTTTGTAATTATTTTAACTAGGTAGCTATTAAATAGTAAATAACTATTTAATAGCTATTGTACCTAGTTAAAATAAATACAAAGTTGCCTGTAAAATAAATATAAATTCTAAAATAGCTACAATATAATTATTCATTATATTGTAGCTAGTTTAGGGTTTATTTTACAGGTAAGTATTTAGCTTTAAATAGGAATACTTTATTTAATAAGAGTTAATTTATTTTGTTAGAATAAAATTATATTTAACTTATGGGGGTGTTAGGGTTAGGGTTAGACTTAGCTTTAGGGGTTAATACATTTATTAGAGTAGCGGCGAGGTCCGGTCGGAAGATTAGGGGTTAATACTTGAAGTTAGGTGGCGGTGATGTTAGGGAGGGCAGATTAGGGTTTTTGAGGCGGGAGTGAGGCGGTTTAGGGGTTAATACATTTATTAGAGTAGCGGCGAGCTCCGGTTGGCAGATTAGGGTGTAGTTAGGTAGCGGCGACATTGGGGGGGCAGATTAGGGGTTAATAAATATTATGTAGGTGTCGCCGATGTTAGGGGCAGCAGATTAGGGGTTTATAGGTATAATGTAGGTGGCGGCGATGTGCGGTCGGCAGATTAGGGGTTAAAAATTTTTATTATAGTGGCGGCGATGTGGGGGGACCTCGGTTTAGGGGTACATAGGTAGTTTATGGGTGTTAGTGTACTTTAGAGCACAGTAGTTAAGAGCTTTATAAACCGGTATTATCCCAGAAAGCTCTTAACTACTGACTTTTTTCTGTGGATGGAGTCTTGTTGGTAGGAAGATCCCATTGAAAAGATAGGATACGCAAATGGCGTAAGGGGATCTGCGGTATGGAAAAGTCGCGGCTTGGAAGTGAGCGTTAGACCCTTTCCTGACTGACTCTAAATACCAGCGGGCGGTAAAAAGCAGCGTTAGGAGCCCTTAACGCTGCTTTTGACGGCTAACGCCAAACTCTAAATCTAGGCGTTAGTATTTTTGTCATTCTATATTGTTATACATTGTATGAATTCTCAAAAAGATAGATACAGATCAAATAGAATTTAAGGCAGATTTATTGTAGTAGGTTAATTTTAGTGAACTGACCACATTTCTTTACAAAAACCTCCATTACTACAAATGCCTCTAACTAAATCTGTGCCTATGTGTTTTCCATTTTAGTAACCCCATTCCATATGATCCTATCACCCATCAAAAATACGCCTAACCTAACCCCTCCAAATGTCAGCCCCCCGATTACAAAAAAAATATATTAATCAACCAAATCAAACAGTTCTCATTTTTGATAATGGATCCAACAATCCACATTCCTAACTTAATTAAGCAACCGGGAGCCCTTTGAAGAGTCAGATCATGCTGGCCAAAATAGGCAAAATAATGAAAATTCACTTTATTTGGAGGTTAATTCAAAGTGGGAATCATTTAGATCTCATTATCCTAATTTAGTTTTGTCCCTTTTATTTTTTATTGAGTGCAAAGAAACACAGAGTTTTCATTTTATAGAGGAGTTATTGCAGTATATGAACCACTCATCTTTCAAATGGCTTACATGTGGTGGATGACTGGATGACCAAACTTTATCAACAGTGACAACACTATGCTGCAGTTTCTATCAAGAGCACAAAAGCTAGCTCATGTAGTCTAATTTAATAAGGATTATTATATCCATGCAACACATTTAAGAAAAGTAGAGAAGTGTAGTTTACCTTGTTGCGTGCAAATCTTTCTCCTGGTATCAAAGATTTATGTAATTTCCTTGCACCTGAGTCCCCTCTGTCTCCATAGAGAGTAATATAAACATTAGACAATGTTTCTGCTCCCCAATGGTCCCCAATATGTACAGCAACAAAATATTGGAACACTGCAAATAAATATGTATACTACATCATTAGTAAAAATTAGAAAACTTTAAATGATAAATTAAGCGCAATACTTGTATTCATTTGTATAACAAAGTTTTTCCAATTGGGTATATTCTAATTCTTTAGAAAAGCTTTGCATATGAATCATCTAAAAAAAAAATCCAGTAGAATTTAATGGTAAAATTTTAACTTTTATAAAGAATTAGAAAAAATCCCAGTTTGTCACGTACTCTAATGACACAATAATACTGCAAAAATATACAGGATGGAAACTCCAACATGTTGTAATGGTATACAACCCTTATTAAAGGGATATGAAACCCAAAACGTTTCTTTCAGGATTCAGACAGAGCATACAAGAAGAAGATCTGCCCTATCTGCTGCATATAATATCAACGGTTATAAGATACTGTTATATGTTTAATCATTTTGAATAATTTTTATTATTTTTTAGAATATTTTATATGTAATATTTCAATAACTTGTTTTAAGATTACTAAGTTTTCATGTGCGCTAACCTGACCATGTTAAAATCTAAATCGCGAAATAAATGCATATTTTACATTCTTAGATTCTGTACATAGAAAATAATGTACGGTACTTATTATTACTAAATATATATTTCTATATATATCTGATACTGTTCATGTAAAATATATATCTATACCTATATATCTATAGGAATAGAAATACAGATATAAATATATATAGATATATATAGAAATATGTATTTACAATAAAAAGGACATTATCCTGTAAGTGAATAACATTGGAATGTTAAATGTTACATATGTACAGTAAATATACAGCAAAACACATACATATTTAAATATATATTTACACACATATACATGTATATATATATATATATATATATATATATTTTAGAAAAAATGGGGTGTTGTCAGCACTTCCAGGATTACCTATACAAAGGGCTGGTAACAGTGATCTGATTTTGAAGTAGACAACAGATCACCGGTGCAAGGGGAAGAGAATAAAGTTAAATTCTAAATACAAAAGAGAAATGCAAGGCAGTTCCTATCCTGCACTAACAAATTTTTGTGGAATATACTCCCTAACTAGTGACAAAACTCCACAGCAGTATAATTGTAAATTTCCACCATTACTGAACAATATCATTACACTAAAGGAAAAGGTGCATACATTTTCAGCATTTATTAGAGATCACAAACTGCAATATATAATCATATAAATTGGATACTTCAAAGACTCCTATCATAGTGCACTATGATTGTCAAAATCCCCATTACACAGAATAATCAACAAACAATAAAAATAACTGTACAAAACAAAATTGTATCAAATAAAGCTCACAATAATAAATAATAACCGCCTGTTATTAGCACAGGTAACAATCAAAGTTCCAATGTTATGATGGAGAAATGATTTCCCAAGTTAATTTCTTCCATGTATAGTATGAATAAATGAACAGAGTTAGCCTGGATGTTCACAGGATAGTTCATTAGCAATCCCCTATAAGTAAAGCTTGGCCTTTGCATCCCGCTGAATGGTTACGGTTATTTGTTTAGAAACAACATAAACACCATGTGTTTTCCAACTTGCTCCGCTGTAGCGGAAAATACTTGCGGTTTTAAGAGAGTCCCACTATTGCGGTATCACACCTCCTAGATACACCTGTTGGTCTCGCAAATGCGGTTGGTTATCCTAGGGTGCTCCTCTCTGTGCTTTAAGTTCATCCTTTGTAAACCAACTGTATGCGGGTATGTATCCCAGCTTTGGGCTGCTCCACTCATGAATCACCCACCGTTCATATGATCTTTGCCTTTGTGTCTCCAATAGCCACTGCTGCCAGCTACGCGCGTTTCACCCCTAAGGCTTTGGGGCTTCTTCCGGCTTCAAAAATCAGATAATCACAGGTGTCTTGAAGTTGCTTTTTAAAGGAAAGGTAACAGAGGAAAACTCCTCCCATATTGAAGCCTTTGTATTTTGTAATTCATTGGGGCAAAATTGTAACATTGTTGTTAAACAGTGTAACACATTTATTGGTCTGCTACATATTTCTTAATGCAGACTAAGTTAAAAACTAAATAAACAATGGAAAAAATACCAAAAGTGTACGAAAATTATTTTTTGCTCCTTTTCTACTGCAGTGTAATGTCCATTCATATTAAATCAATATACACCTTATTTAGCAACCGGGAAATTTATTTTTTATAAAAGATCCTAAAGATCATCTATCTTGTATTATGTAAACTGCTTTGTTTTAACTTGTAAAGGCAATTATAATTAAGTTTTTATGAATTTTACGCTATAGTGTTAATCATCACTATTTTGTTAATAATCGTTTACTATTATGTTTTAGGGACTTTGGTATAGATCAAACCCTCCTATGTTTAGAAAATTAGTTAAGTCACTATGAACCACATTCGGTGCTGTTTATGTGTTTCTTAAAGAAACAACATACTTCTTTTTGTTTATTCTTACAAAAACATGCATAATTTATCTCCTCATTCATACCTAGAGGAACCAGTGATTTGAGATTAAAAATCCATTTACACTCATTTTCTAATAATAATTTGTCCAGATTCCCTCCTCTATCTTTGAGGTCTATTTTTTGTAAACCCCTGAATTTGAGTTTGTGCTTATTACTATTATGGTTGTAGAAAAAATGTCTAGCTACACTGCTAGTGTCAATCAATTTATTCTTTATGTCTCTTTTATGTTCTTTTATTCTTTCTTTTAATTCTCTGTACGTTTTCCCTACATAATAACAAGGGCAGCTACAGTACACTAGATATATTAGACCTTCACTATGACAATCTATATGTCCTTGAATGTGCCATTTCTTTCCAAATTTATCAATACATTTGTTGCCTATTGTCATGTTAGAACAGACAGAACATTTTGAACATTTAAAATTACTGTCTTTAGTTTTCTACTGAGATAGCCAATTGCCATCTTTGGCCTCGCTTCCATTGAGTCGTTAAAAATGGAGCCGTAAGCTACCGAAGCGGACGACAGCTAAAAGTAATTTACGGCTCCATTTTAGTACCAGGTTTCCATTGAAAAGATTAGCGTGTTGCGCGCAGTCGCTCTTTTCGGCCGTACGTAAGTTTGCGTTGCCAACTGATGTCGGATTTGTCGAAAAGCGCGCCATAACAAGTGCATTGCCATGGTAACCCGACCTCTGTCTATAAGAATAACGGTTTGCGCCTGCGCTCTTTACCTGTGATCGCCTCTAGAGAGAAAGACACGGGAGCTAGTTGCGTTGGTAGGAGTTTTGGGTTTTTGAGAGTTGTTTGAGAGTTAGTGGAGAGTTTGATATTTTATTTTCATATATTCTTATTGTAGGCCTCATATAATATTAGGAACACACACACACATCCATACATTAGTTAATTAACACACAAATACACACACACACACATACACACTTTTATTTGATACAAAGACATTCACATTTTTTTTTATTTCATTAACCCCCATATCCCCATCTTCCTTTATTACTCCTTTCATTAATCCCCTTATTCCACTTCCCATCCCCCCTTTGACTACCCTTCCCTTCCTCACTATATAACTTTTTTTTTTTATATACATTTTGCCCATCCTATTTTTTTTTTTTTGACATCCCATATTTTTTGTTTCATTTGACTATATAGCCCACCCCTTTCTTCATTTGCATCCCTTATTATTTTTCTATAATTTTGTTCTAATCCTCCTTAGTTTTTCCTTTTTCATTTACATCCCTTTGTTTATTTTCACCACCACATTTTATTTTTATTTTGAGGGATATAGAATAGAGATAGTTAGGGTCTAGATAGGTTAGGTAGTTAGTTTTGGGGCTATTTAATTTAGGGTTTAGTTAGGTGAATTAGTGTAGTTAGGTAAGCTAGGGACTTTAGTGTTAGGTTAGAGTTAGGGAGGAAGGAGAAAGGGATGGATAGGCCTAGTGGAGTTGGGAAGGGGGTGGCTAGGGGGAGGGCAGTGGAGAGGGTGGATAGAGGGAGGGGGAGGGGGGAAGTAGGGAGTAGTATGGGCAGGAATAGGGGCCGAGGTTTGGGTGGAGGATTTGTCCTTCCTCAAACCCTGGCAGAGGAGGGAAGGAGAGAGGGTGGAAGAGGAGTGGAGGTGGGAGGAGTGAGGAGGAGTCAGCCTCAGCTAGGCAAAAAAAGAAAAGGGAAAGTGGGGCAGACTGTGGCAAGTGGGGGTGGGGCTGGTGGTAGCCCGTCACAGCCTGCAGGGACAGAGGAGGTAGAGAGGGCTGGTTCCCAGTCACAGGAGGGAGAGTCTGTGTCTGCTGGCCCTTCAGGTGTGAAGGGCAGGCTAAGAGAGGAGAGGTACTCTGAGGAGGAGAAGGAGGCTCTTGTTGAGGCCTACTTGGAGAGGGCAGCTCAGCTGGAGAACCCTAACCGGGTGTCCAGAATAAGCTGTGGGAGGAGATTCGAGTGGCAGTCAGCTGCTTAGGACGTAATCGTTCTACTGCCAGCATTAAACACCGCTATCATGACTGCAGGAGGGAAACCAAAGCTAAGCTGGCACAGCAGGCCAAATATGCACGTGGGACAGGTGGTGGTCCTAGCAAGAGAATACACCTAAGGTCATGGGAGGAGATGCTGTCCAATGTCATCTCGGATGAATCTGTTCACGGATGTAAGGGGAGAATGGACACCTCTGTGCCACCTGAAGAGGTGTATGAAGGTGAATATTCAATATTAAATATAACCATATATGTGATGTATATATGTTGTATATCATAAATACCCATCTGTGTTTAGCTATGAATCTAAATTTACATAGTTGTATTTAATATGTTCAGCAAGCACTCTGTATTGTATATCTGCTCCGACAAGCAAGAATATTGATAATATAATATCCAAGAATATTAAGCATTTCATATAAATCATGTGTCATTGTCCTTAAAGGGACACTGTACCCAAATTTATTATTTTGTGAATCAGATGCAGCATGCAATTTTAAGCAACTTTCTAATTTACTACTATAATCAATTTCTCTTCGTTCTCTTGCTATCTTTATATGAAAAAGAAGGCATCTAAGCTTTTTTCTAAGTTCAGAACTCTGGACAGCAGTTTTTGATTGGTGGATGCATTTATCCACCAATCAGCAAGGACAACCTAGGTTGTTCACCAAAAATGGGCCACCATCTAAACTTACATTCTTGCATTTCAAATAAAGATACCAAGAGAATAAAGAACATTTGAAAATAGGAGTAAATCCGAAAGTTGATTAAAATTGCATGCTCTATCTGAAGCACAAAAGAAAATATTTGGGTACAGTGTCCCTTTAACAATGTTCCTTTAAGACACAGTCTATAAAGATTCCTCAGTTATGGTCATATATGCTTGGATTTTATCCCAAACACACTATATGTGTGTGTGTGTGTGTGTGTGTGTGTGTGTGTGTATGTGTGTGTGTGTGTATGTGTGTGTGTGTATGTGTGTGTGTGTGTGTGTGTATGTGTGTGTGTGTATGTGTGTGTGTGTGTGTGTGTGTACATATATACACATAAATATGGAATATAATAGTCTGTATTGTTATGCTACAAAGTAATATATTCTATTAGATAGATAATGTAAACATACCGTATATTTATTTGTAGGTTACGAACAGGAGGAGTATGAAGCTGCACCAACACCACAGCAGGATGTTCCTACATTCACTGAGGAGGATGAGGATATCTATGGTGACACTACCTCCTATATCAGCCTCTTAGAAGATGATATGCAGCAGCCTAGGGCATATGAGGTGGAGGATGTATCATGCCCTTCTCCATCTACCTCGGAGACAACATTTCATGTTTTGGGTTCTGAACCCCAGCAGACTCATCCTCCTCAACAATGGCAGTTCATGCATACTTCGCAGCAACAAATGGCACAGCCCCCACAGCTGCACCCACCGCAGCAGATGATGCACCCCCCACAACATCCTCAGCAGCAGATGATGCACCCCCACAACATCCTCCTCAGCAGCAGATGATGCACCCCCCACAACATCCTCCTCAGCAGCAGATGATGCACCCACCACGACATCATTATCCTCAGCAGCAGATGATGCACCCACCACAGCAGCATACAGATCTGCATCATCTGTACTATATGCCTCCCACTCCTATGGCACAACAGGAATCCACACCACCACCCACTGCACCCACCAATGTATTGCCAACAGTGCCATCACAGACAACCTCACAGTCACCAATACGGAGAGACAGCCCTGGAACCAGCCAATTATTAGTTCCTGAGACACCAACTGTACAACAGGGTCCGGCACAGTCCCAGCAGGATGATCTACTGAGGCTCATACATAGAGAGCTTAGGCTGTCCAGGCTCCAGCAGCAGCAGCAGGATTTGAGAAGGATACAGAGCCAAATGGACATCCATAATGCCTCACTCGTCCGCCTGGCAGAGGCAGTGGAGAGGCTCGCGGATAGGCCCCAAACTCCATCCTCCCTTGCATCCTCTGTCATCTCCCTGCAGGACCCTGAATCCCGGTTATTAGCCTCACATTCAGCTGGTGGGCGTCGCACAAGACGCCACACTGCCCCCCTAAGTACCTCTCCTCCAAAGTCAAAATCCCGCCGCAAGAATTAATTAATATTCTTTTTTTTCCACCCAAGATATATCATATCTAATTTTTGCACTAAAGCACTTTTTTAAGTGCGATTTTCATCTCATAAATATGCATCCATTTTTCTAATCCAAATTTGAACATATATCTTAAAATATTATTCTAATAGCTGTTTATCTGCTAAAAATGAACAGCTTTATTCATTTTTATTTCACATGATGTCAATTAATATGCAGGTGTACATTGTTGATAAATTTATGTGTCCTTTTATTGAGGATATTATGCCGTTTAAGAATACTTGGGGATACGTGTCTGAAATTTATACAGTATATGCTCTCTAACATTAGTCAACGTGACATGTGTAAATGTTATGATTTATATTCCACAAGCATATGTTGTTTGCTCCTTCAGATGAAGCTAATAAGGGTTATACAGTTATAGAAGAGTTGAAAAGTAAATACTCCTTCCTGTTGATATGGCCAAATACCTTGCATTCATTCTTATAGTCCTATGTGGAATGTAATATCTGAAATATATACCTATCATGACTAATACCTATCATGACTAATGCACTCCTTTTTGTCAAGATTATTATTCAATATTTAGAATAATTAGATAAATGTATCTTTATGATATTTAAGCACTGATGTATACACAACATATATGTGATTGCCATGATATAGAGGTGATTAATACATTTTAATTGACATCATATGAACAGACACAGACTCTCCCTGGGACCAATGCACAATGCACTTTTAAAATGTTTCAATAACTCCATGTTAAAGACAATACTTCATATCTCTTGAAGTATGTAATATTAAGCACTTATGTATTTTGGTTAATAGTCTAAATATTGCAAATGTATTATCTGCTTTAGCAGACATTACATTACATATATTTTATAAATATTAGTACTATGACACATAACTTTAATGTGTCATCGTTTTGTATTGAATAAATATGATTTTCACATTGAAAATTACATTTGAATGAGGGTAAATCTGTAATAATAAAACTCATCTTCATGATAAACAACTTATTTCCTTTGAATTATTTTTCTATATGTATTGAGATTATATATAGCATCCCTGGGCAAAGGTTTCATTTTGAATAGGTAGATATTTTATTTATTTTTATAATATTTTACCAGGAAAGATACATTGAGATTTCTATAGTTTTCAAGTATGTCCTGGGTCCACAAAACATTGCATTGATACAATGGGTACAATAAAATAAAAAACAATAATAATACACGATATATGCACAAAAATTTAACATAGAACCGGTAGGAAATATATAATCAACAATGACAGGTGCATTCTGTTTTGAGATATGTAGAGAGGGATCTCTTAAAGGATATTAGGCATGGGGAAGGTTTAAAAGTGTGCGGGAGGTCGTTCCATAATTGTGGTGCTTGCATATATTTTTATATGCACATACATATTGAAATTTCTATGACAACATGGGTGCAAATATTCCTATACATAGGACCAATAAATGTAGCATATATAATGTTATTTGTACATTGAAACACTCATAATTTTTTTGTGATTTGCAATTTCAATGAGAAACAGGCCTCAAAAAGCTCTTTTTTCCTCCTTTACACCTAGTTGAGCTGGGGGTAATATTTCTCAATGTATCGACAGCCTCCGACAGTGTATTAACGGTTAGCGCTTTCAATGGAAACCTGGTATAATTTATCGATTAACGGCTTCTATTACTTTCTATGGGACGCGAAAATCTTTTCGGCAGCCGAAGTCCGGCAGCCGATATTGAGGTATAACGCGCCATTGGAAACAGTCGTTAAACGCTATTGCTTTGGACAGCATATTTAACGGTTTGCGAGTGCACGCAAACTGAATTACAACTCAATGGAAGCGAGGCCTTAATTTGCTGAGAAATGGCTTTTTACTAGTTTGTCTTTGAGGTTTGGGGCCTTTCTAGCTGTCATCTGGGGTATGTAACCCCCATCTTTTGCTATACAGTAATCTAGAGTTAGGATATGCCAATGTTTTAAAAGGATAGATCTTATTTTTTCCCATGAATCATTATAAGTACTTATGAATCTTACTGTATCTTCTTTTGGTTTGTCTTTTTGTTTATATAAAATTTCTTGTCTATCTAGATATCTCGTTTTGCTGTATGCTCTTTTAAACAATTTTGCGGGTAACCCCGTTCTTTAAATCTTTGTTGTAACTCATTAACCTCTGTTTTAAAAGTTTCAATTTTAGTACAGTTGCGCCTGTGTCTCAGGTATTGACCTTTTGGTATATTCGAGAGTAAGTGGACTGGATGATGGCTATCAGCACGTAGCAAAGTATTGCCTGCTGTTTGTTTCCTATGGGTGGCAGTAACGATACTTAGTTTCTCATTTCTTATGATTAAATCTAAGAAAATAATTTCAGTTTTACTGCTTGTATAGGTAAATTTTAAATTAAAGTTATTTTTATTGAGGGATTCAATAAAAACTGTTAATTCTTCTTCTGAACCTTCCCACATCATTAATACGTCATCTATAAAGCGTATCCATAATCCTATATGATTTCTGTAATTACCATCCCAAATTACTTCCTTCTCCCAAGATCCTAGATACAGGCATGCATATGCAGGTGCACAGCAAGTACCTAGGATTTGTTCATACATTTTTTGATTAAAAGTAAAATAATTATGCTGTAATAGGAAGTCCAGAAGCAAAATCACAAAATTTGTGTGCTTTGTATTCTATTGGCTGTTCCGATCAGCCAATAGAATGCAAGCTCAATCTGATTGGCTGATTGGATCAGCCAATCGGATTGAACTTGATTCTGATTGGCTGATTCCATCAGCCAATCAGAATATTCCTACCTTAATTCCGATTGGCTGATAGAATCCTATCAGCCAATCGGAATTCGAGGGACGCCATCTTGGATGACGTCCCTTAAAGGAACCGTCATTCTGCAGTTGGACGTCGCCGGAAGAAGATGGGTCCGCGGTGGAGGTCTTCAGGATGGAGCCGGTCGTCATCGGATGAAGATAGAAGATGCCGCTTGGATCAAGATGGTTGCCGGTCCGGATCGCCTCTTCTTCCCGGATAGGATGAAGACTTTGGAGCCTCTTCTGGACCTCTTCAGGCACTGGATGATGGATCGCCAACCCCCGCTTGGGTTGGATGAAGATTTTGGAGCCAGGACGGATCGGTGATACCTGGTGAGGAGAAGACAAGGTAGGATGATCTTCAGGGGCTTAGTGTTAGGTTTATTTAAGGGGGGTTTGGGTTAGATTAGGGGTATGTGGGTGGTGGGTTGTAATGTTGGGGGGGGGTATTGTATGTTTTTTTTTTACAGGCAAAAGAGCTGAAATTCTTGGGGCATGCCCCGCAAAGGGCCCTGTTCAGGGCTGGTAAGGTAAAAGAGCTTTTAACTTTAGTAATTTAGAATAGGGTAGGGCATTTTTTATTTTGGGGGGCTTTGTTGTTTTATTAGGGGGCTTAGAGTAGGTGTAATTAGTTTAAAATTGTTGTAATATTTTTCTTATGTTTGTAGATATTTTTTTATTTTTTGTAACTTAGTTCTTTTTTATTTTTTGTACTTTAGCAAGTTTATTTATTTGTATTTATTGTAGGAATTGTATTTAATTAATTTATTGATAGTGTAGTGTTAGGTTAATTGTAGGCGGCAGATTAGGGGTTAATAAGTGTAAGGTTAGGGGTGTTTAGACTCGGGGTACATGTTAGAGTGCTAAGTGCAGACGTAGGAAGGGTTACCGCATAGCAAACAATGGGGCTGCGTTAGGAGCTGAACGCGGCTTTTTTGCAGGTGTTAGGTTTTTTTTTCAGCTCAAACAGCCCCATTGTTTCCTATGGGAGAATCATGCACGAGCACGTTTTTGAGGCTGGCCGCGTCCGTAAGCAACTCTGGTATCAAGAGTTGAAGCTGCGTTAAAAATGCTCTACGCTCCTTTTTTGGAGCCTAACGCAGCCTTTATGTGGACTCTCGATACCAGAGTTATTTTTATGGTGCGGCCAGAAAAAAGCCGGCGTTAGTTTTTCGGGTCGTTACCGACAAAACTCCAAATCTAGGCCTCAGTGTTTATGTTGTTTCTAAACAAATTACCGTAACCAGTCAGCGGGATGCAAAGGACAAGCTTTACTTATAGGGGATTGCTAATGAACTATCCTGTGAAGATCCAGGCTAACTCTGTTCATTTATTCATACTATACATGGAAGAAATTAACTTGGGAAATCATTTCTCCATCATAACATTGTAACTTTGATTGTTACCTGTGCTAATAACAGGCGGTTATTATTTATTATCGTGAGCTTTATTTGATACAATTTTGTTTTGTACAGTTATTTTTATTGTTTGTTGATTATTCTCTGTAATGGGGATTTTGACAATCATAGTGCACTATGATAGGAATCTTTGAAGTATCCAATTTCTATGATTATATATTGCAGTTTGTGATCTCTAATAAATGCTGAAAATGTATGCACCTTTTCCTTTAGTGTAATGATATTGTTCAGTAATGGTGGAAATTTACAATTATACTGCTGTGGAGTTTTGTCACTAGTTAGGGAGTATATTCCACAATAATTTGTTAGTGATTGGTTAGTGAAGGATAGGAACTGCTTTGCATTTCTCTTTTGTATTTAGAATATATATATATATATATATATATATATATATATATATATATATATATATATTTATATATATATATATATATATATATTTATATATATATATTTATATATATATATATATATATTTATATATATATATATATTTATATATATATATATATATATATATATATATATATATATATATATATAAAATGATAGCAAAAACTTGCACTCACTGGACTTTTCAAACACCAAACATTTAATGTAACGTTTCGGAGACAAAGTATCCCCTTCCTCAGACAAAAGTGAAATGGCAATACATGCAGTATAAATAGGCAAACAAACCCCTCCCCCAATTAAGAAAAAAAAACACCAAAATAGTAGTCATAACAACCACACAAACCAAAGTGACAGTATTGCTAAACAAAACAACTTAATCCTGAGAAATTCAATTTGAGTGATCAAGTGGTTGAATATTGGAGTGCAAAACACTATATAAATGTGAGACATGAGAAATAAGAATTAAAAATGTATGTACATAAATCCAACTTAAATGGAATCATAAATTTGCTAGTCACATATGTACAAATGTTTCCACAAGCATATCCCATTCAAAACTGCTTATTAGGGAGAAGTGGGAGGCACATACTCACACACGAATCTCACAGCCTAAATGTTCAAATGTCTAGGACCAGGTGCGTACACAACATAATTGGTATTGCAGGGTTATGGGGGTAATACCAGCTATTGGGGATTTCATTACTATCAACCCCTACACATCAGCGATTTACAATCAGTTTAATACACTCACCTTTTGAGGGCGATTCCTAAATCCCAACTACTAAGGGTAGTAAGGAACAATAGTGAACCTGAAATGATGTCAACACAACTCACAGCGATGGCTGAGAAATTCAAACAGAGGGGCTACAATACTCACCTGATTAATAAGAACATGCGTGAAGTTACTAATGTGGAACCTGGGAGGCACATGACACCTCGAAGTGACACAAAAAGACTCACCTTCACTACAATGTATAGTCCGTCTATGAGGGAGATAGGCACAAGCCTCAACCAACACTGGCACATCATCAAGAGCGATCCTTCCCTCCCATTTGATGATTGGGAACACCCTAGAGTGGGATTTAAGCGGAATAGGAACTTGAAAGATGCTCTAATGATCACTGACCCAGCTCACTGCTACACTCCATCCAACTGGCTACAGCGGAAGAAGAAGAATGGCTGTTATAGGTGCACCGGCTGCACAACCTGCAGCTCTATGTTGACGGGTCCAATATTTGTATAAACAAAAAGGGAGACAATGCCACTACTCAGTTTATTAAAGTGTTTTTTACATTCCCCTACTAATTCGTACAGTGATGAGTATGCATAATATTTGTATACTCCAAAATAATATGTCTAATAGGGATAGGTGCTTGTACCTTTAAGTAACTTTTACAGAAAATCAGTAAGAGACTGAAAAAAGGGGTACAAATGTAGCACTCAGTGAATGTATTTGTGTATCACAGGAGGTGAAAAGAAATATAAAATGTAACTTTTATTAGATCAAATTAAAAACAGGGGATTTACAAACATTTTTTAAAAGATAGAAATTTGGATCCACTACCTATTCGCCAGATAATATCGTTACTGGCTAGTAGAGACACATACCCACGTTAGGTTAATGTATGGTCTCCTTATAAATCAAATGACAAGGCTATCCCTTGGTATATTATTCTGAGTACAGATAATCTGTTATTCGTGTAAGTTTGAATAAACAATCTGGCCTTGCAAGACTTGACTCACTAAATTGTGATTTTAAATAAATATTGTGTTACCCACAATACTCTAGAAAGTAAGAGGTTTTGTAACCTATTTGTTATTACCCGTTAATGCCACACAAAATTAAACTTGGGTTTACTTAGGTATTGTGGTAAAGAGTCAGTTTGATACTAGAGTTGCCTTTTGTTACCATTTAAATTATCACTGATACCTATATGGGTTACCTTTCATTACCATTTTTGTCATTACTGATAAGTATGTAGATCCATAGAGGTAAATATTGTGATACCTACGATACTATAGAAAGTAAGAAGTCTGATAAACTCCTTGTATTACCTATTAATACCGTGATGAATTATACTTTGGTTTCCATGAGTATCGTTATAAGGAGTTTACTAATAAACTCTGACAGTTAGTTATCTCATTTAAACCGTTATTAAATGTCACTCTTTAGTATCTAGGTTCAAGGAGATCAGGCCCTTGTATCAGTATTGCCTTATAGATACCACTTTATAATACCGTAAATAAAGTTAACCTTGTTTTTTCTATGGCTTTGTAAATATTTTTGGTAATATATTGGTCAAAATAAGTCTGATCCCATATTTGTGTTACCTATGATTAATCAAAGTTTCTAATATAGCTGATATGGCTAGATCGCTTACGCTAAACCCCGCAAACAAGATTTTTATACCATTATACTATTATTGCTTTGTCATTTAAATAAGGTAGTGAGTCAACAAATTAAATTAAAAACAACAGATAGGGAAGAACAGGGGGACGCCACTGACGCGTTTCGCCGTGGTGGCTGTATCAAAGGTCCAATATTTGCCCATCCTCATACTAACAAGAGATTCAAGATTAGACACTTTAATCATGTGTACGACAACACACGTGGTTTATCTTCTTAACTGTTGCTGCGGGCGTTTTTATGTCGGCAAAACGACCGACGACGCCAGGACAAGGTTTGCTAACCACAGGTTGGCCATCAGGATAGCATTGAATACCAGAAAAGTGATCAACCGGTGGCTAGACACTTTGTTGAAGCTGGACACACAGTGAATGATTTGTGGTTCATTCTGATTGATCACATTCCCCCACTGAGACGTGGAGGTGACCGGAACACGATCCTTTTACAAACAGAAGCGAGGTGGATCCACCGCCTGAAGACGACGCAACCTAATGGACTTAAAACTGTGGTAGATTGGCACTGCTTTTTGTAGCCTTTACTACCTACATCAGAAGAAATGTTTATGGACTTATCTCTTGAGAGTCACGTTCTAGAGAGCCACGTTCCATTTTGTTCCCAGATCTATTCTGTAATTAGGTTGATTGTGTGTGTGCCTATTTCCCCTGGTATCCCTTGTATGTTGTATCAGTAATCCATTACTCTTAGTTTATTTGTTGATTCTTTAACTTTGTATGCTCACAGTTGTTCTATGTTTAGACTTGGTGGAAGCCAACATGTGGTCCGGGGACGGATTCTTCTGTTTTCTATGCATGTCCGTTTATCACTGATGAGTTAACCTCCTTATATTTTGAGAATAGAGTTGGTTCTATCCCTATGGTCTTTATGCCCCATTACTTGTGGCGACAAGTGTTCTATGCTGTTCACTTTTATCTGTCGTGACAATTGATTTGTGCTTATGGGTGACATGGCAGGAGTCATGTATTGCTCAAATTCGCTAATTGAACCCCTAGGTGCTTTAATCTGGTACTGTCTAATTCCACACTTATATATTCACTTCCCAGCATTTACTTTATGTATTTTTAGTCCCTCATCACTGGGAACTCTATTTGTAAGCTCATTAGGATTTAGTACTTAATATTTTATTATCTCATTAGTTGCACTGCATTCTGGATAAATTTTTTCACACTCAGGACCTCTTGTTGTCTCTTGTGTTCACGCTGATTGAATGTACATATCTAATTTGAGATGCTGTTCATTGGGTGATACTGATGTGTGTGGACTTTGGTACAATTCTTTTTGCCGGTCGCTCTTATACGTAATCACTTGATTTAGCGATGGTTTGTGTGCTTGGGCTCTTAGCCCACTCATGTTTCTTTTGTGGATTATACCAGCGGTCTGAGTATGCGCTGTTTGTGCGCTATGTTTCCGTCATTGCCCAGGCAATGTGACGTCAGTACACGCCCCCTGCATTTCCGGTTTTCGGCGTGACCGGTTCTGGAGGATTACTCACCTTTAGTGATCTGTTTGCCGATCTGGCCACACAGTGAGTGTATTAAACTGATTGTAAATCGCTGATGTGTAGGGGTTGATAGTAATGAAATCCCCAATAGCTGGTATTACCCCATAACCCTGCAATACCAATTATGTTGTGTACGCACCTGGTCCTAGACATTTGAACATTTAGGCTGTAAGATTCGTGTGTGAGTATGTGCCTCCCACTTTTCCCTAATAAGCAGTTTTGAATGGGATATGCTTGTGGAAACATTTGTACATATGTGACTAGCAAATGTATGATTCCATATTAGTTGGATTTATGTACATACATTTTTAATTCTTATTTCTCATGTCTCACATTTATATAGGCCTAGATTTGGAGTTTGGCGGTAGCCGTGAAAACCAGCGTTAGAGGCTCCTCCGATATTTGGAGTCACTCAAAAAAGGGTCTAACGCTCACTTTTCAGCCGCGACTTTTCCATACCGCAGATCCCCTTACGTAAATTGCGTATCCTATCTTTTCAATGGGATTTTTCTAACTCCGGTATTTAGAGTCGTGTCTGAAGTGAGCGTTAGAAATCTAACGACAAAACTCCAGCCGCAGAAAAAAGTCAGTAGTTAAGAGCTTTCTGGGCTAACGCCGGTTCATAAAGCTCTTAACTACTGTACTCTAAAGTACACTAACACCCATAAACTACCTATGTACCCCTAAACCGAGGTCCCCCCACATCGCCGCAACTCGATTACATTTTTTTAACCCCTAATCTGCCGACCGCCACCTACGTTATACTTATGTACCCCTAATCTGCTGCCCCTAACACCGCCGACCCCTATATTATATTTATTAACCCCTAATCTGCCCCCACAACGTCGCCGCCAGCTACCTACACTTATTAACCCCTAATCTGCCGTCCGCACGCCGCCGCCAGCTACATTATCCCTATGTACCCCTAATCTGCTGCCCTAACATCCCCGACCCCTATATTATATTTATTAACCCCTAACCTGCCCCCCACAACGTCACCGCCACCTACCTACAATAATTAACCCCTAATCTGCCGACCGCAAAGAGCCGCCAGCTACATTATAGCTATGTACCCCTAATCTGCTGCCCCTAACACCGCCGACCCCTATATTATATTTATTAACCCCTAACATCGCCGACACCTAACTTCAATTATTAACCCCTAATCTGCCGACCGAATCTCGCCGCTATTCTAATAAATGTATTAACCCCTAAAGCTAAGTCTAACCCTAACACTAACACCCCCCTAAGTTAAATATAATTTTAATCTAACGAAATTAATTCACTCTTATTAAATAATTTATTCCTATTTAAAGCTAAATACTTACCTGTAAAATAAATCCTAATATAGCTACAATATAAATTATAATTATATTATAGCTATTTTAGGATTAATATTTATTTTACAGGTAACTTTGTATTTATTTTAACCAGGTACAATAGCTATTAAATAGTTAAAATAATTACAAATTTACCTGTAAAATAAATCCTAACCTAAGTTACAATTAAACCTAACACTACACTATCAATAAATTAATTAAATAAAATACCTACAATTACCTACAATTAAACCTAACACTACACTATCAATAAATTAATTAAATACAATACCTACAAATAACTACAATGAAATAAACTAACTAAAGTACAAAAAATAAAAAAGAACTAAGTTACAAAAAATAAAAAAATATTTACAAACATAAGAAAAATATTACAACAATTTTAAACTAATTACACCTACTCTAAGCCCCCTAATAAAATAACAAAGCCCCCCAAAATAAAAAAATGCCCTACCCTATTCTAGATTACTAAAGTTCAAAGCTCTTTTACCTTACCAGCCCTGAACAGGGCCCTTTGCGGGGCATGCCCCAAGAAGTTCAGCTCTTTTGCCTGTAAAAAAAAACATACAATACCCCCCCCCCAACATTACAACCCACCACCCACATACCCCTAATCTAACCCAAACCCCCCTTAAATAAACCTAACACTAAGCCCCTGAAGATCTCCCTACCTTGTCTTCACCTCACCGGGTTCAGCGATCGGTCCAGAAGAGGGTCCGAAGTCTTGATCCAAGCCGAGCAAGAAGAGGTCCTCCATCCGGTAGAAGTCTTCATCCAAGCGGGCAGAAGAGGTCTTCCATCCGATTGAAGTCTTCATCCAAGCGGGATCTTCTATAGTCATCCATCCGGAGCGGAGCGGCAGCATCCTGAAGACCTCCGACGCGGAACATCCATCCTGGCCGACGACTGAACGACGAATGACGGTTCCTTTAAATGACGTCATCCAAGATGGCGTCCCTCGAATTCCGATTGGCTGATAGGATTCTATCAGCCAATCGGAATTAAGGTAGGAATATTCTGATTGGCTGATGGAATCAGCCAATCAGAATCAAGTTCAATCCGATTGACTGATTGGATCAGATCATTGAGATTTTTTCATAATGCTTTATTTTTTCACCAAATATTTTAACAATAGCACAATACTGAAATAAGTGCCTGAGTCACATTTGAGAAATAGCTCATTCACTAAAATATATCATAGGTTTTTAAATGAAACCTGAAAATCACATATTTACAAACAAACAAACATATTATCCTTGGTTAAAGACAGCAGACACCTCTCAGACTTTAGCATTTATTCAGCTAGATTACGAGTTTTGAGCGCTATAGGGAAATTAATGACCGTCACAAATGCGGCGTTAATTCAACTCTCTATAGCGCTGCTATTAAAAGTTTGTAAAAAGCAGGCTTGTGCGGGCTATATGGTGGCATGCTCGTGCATGATTTCCCCATAGACATCAAAGGGGAGAGCCAGCAAAAAAGAAGCCTAACACCTGCGATCGCGGAAACAAAAGCTCTGTAATGCAGCCCCATTGATGTCTATGGCTGGGGAAAGAAAAAGTTATGTGTAAACCTAACATCCTAACATAAAAATCACGTCTAAACATCCCTAATCTTACGCCCCCGAAATCGCCGCAACCTACAGAATGTTATTAACCCCCAATCTGCCGCCCTTAACATTGCCGCCACCTATATAAAACTATTAACCCCTAATCTGTCGCCCTTAACATTGCCGCCACCTACATTACAGTTATTAACCCCTAATTTGCTGTCTTAACATCGCCGCCACCTACATTACAGTTATTAACACCTAATCTGCCGCCCTTAACATCGCCGCCACTTACATTACAGTTATTAACCCCTAAACCTCTGGCCTCCCACATCACTAACACTACAAAAATATATTAACCACTAAACCTAACCATAACCCTAACGTAACCCTAAGCATAAGTCTAACCCTAACCCTAACACCCCCCTAACTTAAATATAATTAAAATAAATCTAAATAAACCTTACAATTATTACCTAAATAATACCTATTTAAAACTAAATACATACTTACCTGTAAAAAAACCTAAGCTAGATACAAAATAACTAATAGTTATATTACATAACATAGTAACATAGTAGATAAGGTTGAAAAAAGACTGAAGTCCATCGAGTTCAACCTATACAAATCTAAAATACTTACAAAAAGCTCCGGTTAAGCTTAAATAACCCCACTAAAAGGTGACCCATTTAATACTAGCAATAATATCCATGAATTTTGTTTATATACAGAAATGTATCCAGACTATTTTTAAATGTATCTAGGGTATTGGTATTCACTACCTCCTTTGGTAATGAGTTCCACAATTTTATTGCTCTTACAGTGAAAAGACTTTTCCGTTGTAGGAGATTAAATCTCCTTTCCTCCAACCTTAAATTGTGACCTCTTGTCAGAAACAATTTTCTAGGAATAAACAGAGTTTCTGCCATCTCTGAATATGGGCCTTGAATATATTTATATAAAGTAATCATGTCACCTCTCAAGCACCTTTTTTTTTTAAAGAAAACAGACACAGGCCTAGATTTAGAGTTCGGCGGTAAAAGGGCTGTTAACGCTCCGCGGGTTTTTTTCTGGCCGCACCATAAATTTAACTCTGGTATCGAGAGTTCAAACAAATGCTGCGTTAGGCTCCAAAAAAGGAGCGTAGAGCATTTATACCGCAAATGCAACTCTCGATACCAGAGTTGCTTACGGACGCGGCCGGCATCAAAAACGTGCTCGTGCACGATTCTCCCATAGGAAACAATGGGGCTGTTTGAGCTGAAAAAAAACCTAACACCTGCAAAAAAGCAGCGTTCAGCTCCTAACGCAGCCCCATTGTTTCCTATGGGGAAACACCTCCTAAGTCTGCACCTAACACCCTAACATGTACCCCGAGTCTAAACACCCCTAACCTTACACTTATTAACTCCTAATCTGCCGCCCCCGCTATCGCTGACCCCTGCATTACACTTTTAACCCCTAATCTGCCGCTCCGTAAACCGCCGCCACCTACGTTATCCCTATGTACCCCTAATCTGCTGCCCTAACATCGCCGACCCCTATGTTATATTTATTAACCCCTAATCTGCCCCCCACATCGTCGCCGACACCTGCCTACACTTATTAACCCCTAATCTGCCGAGCGGACCGCACCGCTACTATAATAAAGTTATTAACCCCTAATCCGCCTCACTAACCCTATCATAAATAGTATTAACCCCTAATCTGCCCTCCCTAACATCGCCGACACCTACCTTCAATTATTAACCCCTAATCTGCCGACCGGAGCTCACCGCTATTCTAATAAATGGATTAACCCCTAAAGCTAAGTCTAACCCTAACACTAACACCCCCCTAAGTTAAATATAATTTTTATCTAACAAAATAAATTAACTCTTATTAAATAAATGATTCCTATTTAAAGCTAAATACTTACCTGTAAAATAAATCCTAATATAGCTACAATATAAATTATAATTATATTATAGCTATTTTAGGATTAATATTTATTTTACAGGCAACTTTGTAATTATTTTAACCAGGTACAATAGCTATTAAATAGTTAAGAACTATTTAATAGTTACCTAGTTAAAATAATAACAAATTTACCTGTAAAATAAATCATAACCTAAGATATAATTAAACCTAACACTACCCTATCAATAAAATAATTAAATAAACTACCTACAATTACCTACAATTAACCTAACACTACACTATCAATAAATTAATTAAACACAATTGCTACAAATAAATAAAATTAAATAAACTATCTAAAGTACAAAAAATAAAAAAGAACTAAGTTACAGAAAATAATAAAATATTTACAAACATAATAAAAATATTACAACAATTTTAAACTAATTACACCTACTCTAAGCCCCCTAATAAAATAACAAAGCCCCCCAAAATAAAAAATTCCCTACCCTATTCTAAAATACAAATATTACAAGCTCTTTTACCTTACCAGCCCTGAACAGGGCCCTTTGCGGGGCATGCCCCAAGAATTTCAGCTCTTTTGCCTGTAAAAAAAAACATACAATACCCCCCCCCAACATTACAACCCACCACCCACATACCCCTAATCTAACCCAAACCCCCCTTAAATAAACCTAACACTACCCCCCTGATGATCTTCCTACCTTGTCTTCACCATGCCAGGTTCACCGATCCGTCCTGGCTCCAAGATCTTCATCCAACCCAAGCGTGGGCTAGACATCCACTGAAGAAGTCCAGAAGAGGGTCCAAAGTCTTCCTCCTATCCGGCAAGAAGAGGACATCCGGACCGGCAAACATCTTCTCCAAGCGGCATCTTCTATCTTCTTCCATCCGATGACGACCGGCTCCATCTTGAAGACCTCCAGCGCGGATCCATCCTCTTCTTCCGACGACTAGACGACGAATGACGGTTCCTTTAAGGGACGTCATCCAAGATGGCGTCCCTCGAATTCCGATTGGCTGATAGGATTCTATCAGCCAATCGGAATTAAGGTAGGAATTTTCTGATTGGCTGATGGAATCAGCCAATCAGAATATAGTTCAATCCGATTGGCTGATCCAATCAGCCAATCAGATTGAGCTCGCATTCTATTGGCTGATCGGAACAGCCAATAGAATGCGAGCTCAATCTGATTGGCTGATTGGATCAGCCAATCGGATTGAACTATATTCTGATTGGCTGATTCCATCAGCCAATCAGAAAATTCCTACCTTAATTCCGATTGGCTGATAGAATCCTATCAGCCAATCGGAATTCGAGGGACGCCATCTTGGATGACGTCCCTTAAAGGAACCGTCATTCGTCGTCTAGTCGTCGGAAGAAGAGGATGGATCCGCGCTGGAGGTCTTCAAGATGGAGCTGGTCGTCATCGGATGGAAGAAGATAGAAGATGCCGCTTGGAGAAGATGTTTGCCGGTCCGGATGTCCTCTTCTTGCCGGATAGGAGGAAGACTTTGGACCCTCTTCTGGACTTCTTCAGTGGATGTCTAGCCCACGCTTGGGTTGGATGAAGATCTTGGAGCCAGGACGGATCGGTGAACCTGGCATGGTGAAGACAAGGTAGGAAGATCATCAGGGGGGTAGTGTTAGGTTTATTTAAGGGGGGTTTGGGTTAGATTAGGGGTATGTGGGTGGTGGGTTGTAATGTTGGGGGGGGGTATTGTATGTTTTTTTTTACAGGCAAAAGAGCTGAAATTCTTGGGGCATGCCCCGCAAAGGGCCCTGTTCAGGGCTGGTAAGGTAAAAGAGCTTGTAATATTTGTATTTTAGAATAGGGTAGGGAATTTTTTATTTTGGGGGGCTTTGTTATTTTATTAGGGGGCTTAGAGTAGGTGTAATTAGTTTAAAATTGTTGTAATATTTTTATTATGTTTGTAAATATTTTATTATTTTCTGTAACTTAGTTCTTTTTTATTTTTTGTACTTTAGATAGTTTATTTAATTTTATTTATTTGTAGCAATTGTGTTTAATTAATTTATTGATAGTGTAGTGTTAGGTTAATTGTAGGTAATTGTAGGTAGTTTATTTAATTATTTTATTGATAGGGTAGTGTTAGGTTTAATTATATCTTAGGTTATGATTTATTTTACAGGTAAATTTGTTATTATTTTAACTAGGTAACTATTAAATAGTTCTTAACTATTTAATAGCTATTGTACCTGGTTAAAATAATTACAAAGTTGCCTGTAAAATAAATATTAATCCTAAAATAGCTATAATATAATTATAATTTATATTGTAGCTATATTAGGATTTATTTTACAGGTAAGTATTTAGCTTTAAATAGGAATCATTTATTTAATAAGAGTTAATTTATTTCGTTAGATAAAAATTATATTTAACTTAGGGGGGTGTTAGTGTTAGGGTTAGACTTAGCTTTAGGGTTTAATCCATTTATTAGAATAGCGGTGAGCTCCGGTCGGCAGATTAGGGGTTAATAAGTGTAGGTAGGTGTCGGCGACGTTGTGGGGGGCAGATTAGGGGTTAATAAATATAACATAGGGGTCGGCGATGTTAGGGGTAGCAGATTAGGGGTACATAGGGATAACGTAGGTGGCGGCGATTTGCGGTCGGAAGATTAGGGGTTAATTATTTTAAGTAGCTTGCGGCGACGTTGTGGGGGGCAAGTTAGGGGTTAATAGATATAATACAGGGGTCGGCGGTGTTAGGGGCAGCAGATTAGGGGTACATAAGTATAACGTAGGTGGCGGTCGGCAGATTAGGGGTTAAAAATTTTAATCGAGTGGCGGCGATGTGGGGGGAGCTCGGTTTAGGGGTACATAGGTAGTTTATGGGTGTTAGTGTACTTTAGGGTACAGTAGTTAAGAGCTTTATAAACCGGCGTTAGCCAGAAAGCTCTTAACTCCTGCTATTTTCAGGCGGCTGGAATCTTGTCGTTAGAGCTCTAACGCTCACTGCAGAAACGACTCTAAATACCGGCGTTAGGAAGATCCCATTGAAAAGATAGGCTACGCAAATGGCGTAGGGGGATCTGCGGTATGGAAAAGTCGCGGCTGTAAAGTGAGCGTTAGACCCTTTAATCACTGACTCCAAATACCAGCGGGCGCCCAAAACCAGCGTTAGGAGCCTCTAACGCTGGTTTTGACGGCTACCGCCGAACTCTAAATCTAGGCCTCAGTTTGGCTAGCCTTTCCTCATAGGTTAATTTCTCCAATCCCCTTATTAGCTTTGTGACCCTTCTCTGAACTTTTTCTAGTTCAGCAATATCTTTTTTTGTGATCAGAACTGCACTCCATACTGAAGGTGGGGTCTTACCAGGGCTTTATATAGTGACAGAATTATGCTTTCCTCCCTTGAATCAATGCCTCTTTTAATACATGCTAGTATCTTATTAGCCTTTGAAGCTGCTGCCCTGCATTGTGCACCCATCTTTAGCTTGTTATCTATTACTACTCCCAAATCCCTTTCCTCCTCTGTTTGGCTAAGTCTTGTCCCATTTAAAAAATACGTTGCCTGCTTATTTTTACTTCCAAAATGTAGAACCTTGCATTTTTCCGAATTAAATCTCATTTTCCATTTACATGCCCATACTTCTAATTTTTGCAGATCCCTTTGTAATGAAAGTTTATCCTGCTCTGACCTAATGACCTTACTTAACTTAGTATCATCTGCAAAAATAGAGATGTCGCTATTTAATCCTTGCTCCAAGTCATTTATAAAAATATTAAAAAGAACGGGGCCCAGTACTGATCCCTGGGGGACTCCACTGATTACCTTTGTCCAATCTGAGTATGATCCATTTACTACTACTCATTGCTCCCTATCTTTTATCCAGTTATTTATCCATGAACTAACATTTTCAGCTATTCCCAGTCGCTTAATTTTGCAGATTCATCTCTCATGTGGCACTGTATCAAATGCCTTTGCAAAATCTAAGTATATCACATCAACTGATTCCCCTTTATCTATATTTTTACTTACTTCCTCTTACAATCTAATTAGATTAGTTTGACATGATCTATTTCTCATAAAACCATGCTGATTAGAACTCATAATCTTGTTTACACGAATATGCTCATCAATATAATCCCTTATAATCCCTTCAAATATCTTCCCCAATATTGATGTCAGACTAACTGGTCTATAGCTTCCTGGATCATCCCTGCTTCCCTTTTTGAAGAGTGGCACCACATCAGCTTTACGCCAATCCTGGGGTACCATGCCTGATGATAATGAGTCTTGAGAAATTAAGAGTAGAGGTTTGTCTATAACAGTGCTAAATTCCCTTAACACCCTTGGGTATATTCCATCTGGGCCTGGAGTTTTATTTACCTTAATATTATCCAGTTTTTTCCTGATATCCTCTAAACATAACCCAGTTAATGGTATGGACTGGCATGTTCTATTTTGTTCCAAAGTATCATCCAATGGTTCCTCTCTTGTGTATACTGAAGAAAAAAACTGGTTTAGTACCTCAGCCTTCTCCCTGTCATTATTTATCATGCTACCCTCCACGCATTTTAATGTACCTATATTATCCTTCTTAGATTTTTTTCTATTTATGTACTAAAGAACCTTTTAGGGTTAGACTTAGAATCCTTTGCAATTAATTTTTCATTTTCAATTTTGGCTAATTTGATTGCTTTTTTGCATGCATTGTTACATTCCTTATAAATATTTTATGTTGAGTCTGTACTACTTTCTTTAAATAATTTAAATGCCCTACGTCTTTTCCTAATTTATCTTAACACATTTGTATTTATCCACAACGGCTTTGATTTTTTATTTTGATTTTTATAACCATATGGTATTTGTTGATATGTATATTTATTTAACAAAGTTTTAAATATTATCCATTTATCTTCTGTATTTTTATTAGAGAATACATTGTCCCAACTTATATTATTTAATGATTTTCTTAAATTGTTGAAATTTGTTTTTTTGAAGTTAAAAGTCTTATGGCTAGATTTAGAGTTTGGCGGCCAAAGGGGTGCGTTAGCTGCGCATGCTTTTTTTCTCCCGCACCTTTTAAATACCGCTGGTATTTAGAGTTCACAGAATGGCTGGGTTTTCACTGCGTTAGGCTCCAAAAAGGGAGCGTAGAGCATAATTTAACGCCACTGCAACCCTAGATACGAGCGGTGCTTACGGACGCGGCCAGCTTCAAAAACGTGCTCGTGCACGATATCCCCATAGAAAACAATGGGGCATTTTGAGCTGAAAAAAAACCTAACACCTGCAAAAAAGCAGCTTTCAGCTCTTAAAGCAGCCCCATTGTTGTCTATGGGGAAACACTTCCTACGTCTGCACCTAACACTCTAACATGTACCCCGAGTCTAAACACCCCTAACCTTACACTTATTAACCCCTAATCTGCCGCCCCCGCTATTGCTGACACCTGCATATTTTTTTAACCCCTAATCTGCCGCTCCGTAAACCGCCGCTACCTACATTATCTCTGTGTACCCCTAATCTGCTGCCCCTAACACCGCCGACCCCTATATTATATTTATTAACCCCTAATCTGCCCCCCACAACGTCGCCTCCACCTGCCTACACTTATTAACCCCTAATCCGCCTCAATAACCCTATAATAAATAGTATTAACCCCTAATCTGCCCTCCCTAACATCGCCGACACCTAACTTCAATTATTAACCCCTAATCTGCCGACCGAATCTCGCCGCTACTGTAATAAATGGATTAACCCCTAAAGCAAAGTCTAACCCTAACCCTTACACCCCCCTAAGTTAAATATAATTTAAATCTAACAAAATAAATTAACTCTTATTAAATAAATTATTCCTATTTAAAGCTAAATACTTACCTGTAAAATAAACCCTAATATAGCTACAATATAAATTATAATTATATTATAGCTATTTTAGGATTTATATTTATTTTACAGGTAACTTTATATTTTTTTAACCAGCTACAATAGCTATTAAATAGTTAAGAACTATTTAATAGCTAAAATAGTTAAAATAATTACAGAATTACCTGTAAAATAAATCCTAACCTAAGTTACAATTAAACCTAACACTACACTATCAATAAATTAATTAAATAAAATACCTACAATTATCTACAATTAAACCTAACACTACACTATCAATAAATTAATTAAATACAAAATCTACAAATGAATACAATTAAATAAACTAACTAAAGTACAAAAAATAAAAAAGAACTAAGTTACAAAAAATAAAAAAATATTTACAAACATTAGAAAAATATTACAACAATTTTAAACTAATTACACCTACTCTAAGCCCCCCAATAAAATAACAAAGCCCCCCAAAATAAAAAAATGCCCTACCCTATTCTAAATTACAAAAGTTCAAAGCTCTTTTACCTTACCAGCCCTTAAAAGGACCTTTTGTGGGGCATGCCCCAAAGAATTCAGCTCTTTTGCCTGTAAAAAAAAACATACAATACCCCCCCCAACATTACAACCCACCACCCACATACCCCTAATCTAACCCAAACCCCCCTTAAATAAACCTAACACTAAGCCCCTGAAGATCTTCCTACCTTGTCTTCACCATGCCAGGTATCACCGATCGTTCCAGGCTCCGAAATCTTCATCCAAGCCCAAGCGGGGGCTAGACATCCATCATCCGACGGCTGAAGAAGTCCAGAAGAGGATCCAAAGTCTTCATCCTATCCGGGAAGAAGAGTAGATCCGGACCGGCAACCATCTTCTTCCAAGCGGCATCTTCTATCTTCATCAGATGAGGACCGGCTCCATCTTGAAGACCTCCACCGCAGACCCATCTTCTTCTTCCGACGACTTCCCGACGAATGACGGTTCCTTTAAGGGACGTCATCCAAGATGGCGTCCCTCGAATTCTGATTGGCTGATAGGATTCTATCAGCCAATCGGAATTAAGGTTGGAAAATTGTGATTGGCTGTTGGAATCAGCCAATCAGAATCAAGTTCAATCCGATTGGCTGATTCAATCAGCCAATCAGATTGAGCTTGCATTCTATTGGCTGTTCCGATCAGCCAATAGAATGCAAGCTCAATCTAATTGGCTGATCCAATCAGCCAATCGGATTGAACTTGAATCTGATTGGCTGATTCCATCAGCCAATCAGAATATTCCTACCTTAATTCCGATTGGCTGATAGAATCCTATCAGCCAATCGGAATTCGAGGGACGCCATCTTGGATGACGTCATTTAAAGGAACCGTCATTCAGCGAGTAGGCGTCGGTTGAAGAGGATGTTCCGCGTCGGCTTGGAAGAAGATGGCTCCGCTCCGCTCCGGAAAAAAGATTGAAGATGCGGCTTGATAGAAGACTTCATCCCAATGATGGACTTCCGACTTCAGCCCGATGATGGAGTTCTTCAGCCGCCGCTTGGATCCAGATTTCAGCCCGAGGATGGACGTCACTCTTCAGCCCCCCGCTTGGGCTTGGATCAAGACTTCGGACCCTCTTCTGGACAGATCGGGACCCGGTGAGGTGAAGACAAGGTAGGGAGATCTTCAGGGGCTTAGTGTTAGGTTTATTTAAGGGGGGTTTGGGTTAGATTAAGGGTATGTGGGTGGTGGGTTGTAATGTTGGGGGGGGTATTGTATGTGTTTTTTTTACAGGCAAAAGAGCTGAATTCTTTGGGGCATGCCCCGCAAAGGGCCCTTTTCAGGGCTGGTAAGGTAAAAGAGCTTTGAACTTTTTTATTTTAGAATAGGGTAGGGCATTTTTTTATTTTGGGGGGCTTTGTTATTTTATTAGGGGGCTTAGAGTAGGTGTAATTAGTTTAAAATTGTTGTAATATTTTTCTAATGTTTGTAAATATTTTTTTATTTTTTGTAACTTAGTTCTTTTTTATTTTTTGTACTTTAGTTAGTTTATTTAATTGTATTTATTTGTAGGTATTGTATTTAATTAATTTATTGATAGTGTAGTGTTAGGTTTAATTGTAGATAATTGTAGGTATTTTATTTAATTAATTTATTGATAGTGTAGTGTTAGGTTTAATTATAGATAATTGTAGGTATTGTATTTAATTAATTTATTGATAGTGTAGTGTTAGGTTTAATTGTAACTTAGGTTAGGATTTATTTTACAGGTAATTTTGTAATTATTTTAACTATTTTAGCTATTAAATAGTTATTAACTATTTAATAGCTATTGTACCTGGTTAAAATAAATACAAAGTTGCCTGTAAAATAAATATTAATCCTAAAATAGCTACAATATAATTATAATTTATATTGTAGCTATATTAGGGTTTATTTTACAGGTAAGTATTTAGCTTTAAATAGGAATAATTTATTTAATAAGAGTTAATTTATTTCGTTAGAATAAAATTATATTTAACTTAGGGGGGTGTTAGGGTTAGGGTTAGACTTAGCTTTAGGGGTTAAAAAATTTATTAGAGTAGCGGTGAGCTCCGATCGGCAGATTAGGGGTTAATACTTGAAGTTAGGTGTCGGCGATGTTAGGGAGGGCAGATTAGGGGTTAATACTATTTATTATAGGGTTATTGAGGCGGGAGTGAGGCGGATTAGGGGTTAATAACTTTATTATAGTAGCGGTGCGGTGCGCTCGGCAGATTAGGGGTTAATAAGTGTAGGCAGGTGGAGGCGATGGTGAGGGGGCAGATTAGGGGTTAATAAATATAATATAGGGGTCGGCGGTGTTATGCGCAGCAGATTAGGGGTACATAGCTATAATGTAGGTGGCAACGGTGTACAGAGCGGAAGATTAGGGGTTAATAATAATATGCAGGGGGCGGCAGATTAGGGGTTAATAAATATAATATAGGGGTCGGCGGTGTTAGGGGCAGCAGATTAGGGGTTCATATGGATAATGTAGGTGGCAGCGGCGTGCGGTCGGCAGATTAGGGGTTAAAAAATTTTAATAGAGTGGCGGCGATGTGGGGGGACCTCGGTTTAGGGGTACATAGGTAGTTTATGGGTGTTAGTGTACTTTAGAGCACAGTAGTTAAGAGCTTTATAAACCGGCGTTAGCCCAGAAAGCTCTTAACTACTGACTTTTTTCTGCGGCTGGAGTTTTGTCTAACGCTCACTTCAGACACGACTCTAAATACCGGCGTTAGAAAGATCCCATTGAAAAGATAGGATACGCAATTGACGTAAGGGGATCTGTGGTATGGAAAAGTCGCGGCTGGAAAGTGAGCGTTAGACCCTTTCCTGACTGACTCCAAATACCAGCGGTAGCCCAAAACCAGCGTTAGGAGCCTCTAACGCTGGTTTTGACGGCTACCGCCCAACTCTAAATCTAGGCCACAGTTAAAACTTTAAGACACTGCATATGAAAAGAGATTTCAAATGTGACCATGTTATGGTCACTGTTACCCAAATGTTCTTTGACTTCTATGTTTGATATTATATCTGTATTGTTTGCTAGCACTAAATCCAATATAGCTTTACTCCTAGTTGGCTCCGCTATTAATTATGACAAGAAGTTATCCCTGAGAACATTTAAAAATGTATCCCCCTTAGCTGAATTACTAGTTTCATTGGCCCAGTTTATATCAGGGTAGTTAAAATCTCCCATAATTAAAGCACTGTTTTTAGCAGCCTTACCTATTTGCATTAGTAGTTGAGTTTCCTCCAGGTCACTAATGTTAAGGGGCTTGTAGCATGTTCCTAGTAATATTTTTTAGGATTTTTCCCCCCACTCTTTATTTCAACCCACAGGGTCTCTACATTGTCTCTACATATTGTAGCTATCTTAGGTTTTATTTTTATTTCACATGTAAGTTTGTATTTATTTTAACTAGGTAGACTAGTTAGTAAATAGTTATTAACTATTTAATAACTACCCAGTTAAAATAAATACAAATTTACCTGTAAAATAAAACCTAACCTGCCTTACACTAAAACCTACCATTACAACCAAATCAAATAAATTAAATTAATCAAATACAATTACCTAAATTACACACAAAAAAACACTACATTACACAAAATAAAAAATGAAATTATAAACAAAAAATGAATTACTTCTAATCTAATAGCCCTATCAAAATAAAAAAGCCCCCCAAAATAATAAAACCCCTAGCCTACACTAAACTGCCAATAGCCCTTAAAAGGGCCTTTTGTGGGGCATTGCCCCAAAGATAACAGCTCTTTTACCTGGCAATAAAAATTACAAACACCCCCCCAACAGTAAAACCCACCACCCACCCAACCAAACCCCCCAAATAAAACTCTATCTAAATAAACCTAAGCTAACCATTGCCCTGAAAAGGGCATTTGGATGGGCATTGCCCTTAAAAGGGCATTTAGCTCTTGTATTTTGCCCAAACCCTAAGCTAAAAATAAAACCCACCCAATAAACCCTTAAAAAAACCTAACACTAACCCCCGACGATCCACTTACAGTTTTCGAAGACCGGACATCCATCCTCATCCAGCCGACGAAGTCCTCATCGAAGCGGGCAGAAGTCCTCATCGAAGCCGGCAGAAGTCTTCATCCAAGCGGGCAGAGGTCTTCATCGAAGCAGCCAGAAGTGTTCATCCAAGCAGGCAGAAGTCTTCGTCCAGACGGCATCTTCTATCTTCATCCATCCGGCGCGGAGCGGATCCATCTTCAAGACATCTGGCACGGAGCATCCTCTTCTTCCGATCATCGCTGGAAAATGAAGTTCACTTTAAGTGACATCATCCAAGATGGTGTCCCTTACATTCAGATTAGCTGATAGAATTCTATCAGCCAATAGGAATTAAAGGGAAAAAATCCAATCCAATCAGCCAATAGGATTGAGCTTTAATCCTATTGGCTGATCCAATCAGCCAATAGGATTGAGCTTGCATTCTATTGGCTGATTGGAATAGCCAATACAATGCAAGCTCAATCTTATTGGCTGATTAGATCAGCCAATAGGATTAAAGCTTAATCCTATTGGCTGATTGGATCAGCCAATAGGATTTTTTCCCCTTTAATTCCTATTGGCTGATAGAATTCTATCAGCCAATCTAAATGTAAGGGATGCTATCTTGGATGATGTCCCTTAAAGTGAACTTCATTTTCCAGCAAGGATCGGAAGAAGAGGATGCTCCACGCCGGATGTCTTAAAGATGGACCTGCTCCACGCCAGATGGATGAAGATAGAAGATGCTGTCCGGATGAAGACTTCTGCCCGCTTGGATGAAGACTTCTCTGTCTGTTTATTAAGATACAAACAAAAATACAGGAAATATGTACATAAAATATAAAAAACACAATTTTTAGAACAAAATGGTTTCTTCAGGCAAAAGTCAGTATTTAATGTGACCTTTGGCGCTAAGCACATCTTGAACCCTTTTGGGTAGACTGTCCTGAAGTTCTCTGAAGTAATCTTCTGTTATATTATACCAGGCTTCTTTCAGAACTTCCCAGAGTTCTTCTTTAGATTTAGTTTGTCTTTTATTTATTTCTCTGGCCAGGTGATCCCATACTTCCTCTATAATATTCAGGTCTGGACTCTGTGGAGGCCAGTCCATGACTGTCAGTGTCTTATCAGCTGTTTTTCTCTCCAAATATGATTTCACTGCATTAGCAGTATGCTTGGGATCGTAATAATGCTGAATAATAAAACCATTACCAATCAGGCGCTTTACAGCAGGAATGGCATGATGAAGTAAAAACTGTCTGTACTTTTCAGAATTCATGAGCCCATCAATTCAGACAATGTTATTACCAACACCACTGGCAGAAATTCAGCCCCAAACCAGGAAAGACCCTCCACTATGTTTCATTGAAGGCAGCAAGCACTCTTTCTTCCATTTCTCTCCAACTCTTCTTCTCACATATTGTCCATGATTGGACCCAAAAATTTAAAACTTGTATTTGTCACTCCACAATACTCTTTCCCACTGATCTGTATTCCAATCTTTGTGAGCTTTAGCATATCTTAGCTTTTTAACCCTGTTTCCCTTCTGAAAAAGTGGTTTCTTGGCTGCTACCCTTCTACAAAGACAATTCCTGATCAATCTTCTTCTCACTATAGAAGGGTCAATTTGGCATCCCAATGAAGCAGCCAGATGCTGAGCCAGGTTCTTGCTGAACTTCTTCCGGACTCTCAAAGAATAAACTCTGAGAAACTTCTCATCAGATTTTGAAAGTTTTCTTGGCCTTCCAGTCCTTTTTTGTCCTCTGATTCTTCAAATTTCTTTATTACAGCTTGAATACCACATATTGAGTATCCAGTTTGTTTGCTGATTTCCTTTTGAGAGTGGCCTTGCTGTTGCAAATGTATGATTTTATGTCTGTCAAATTCTGTGATCTTTGGAATTTTTAATGTAATAATATAATTGAAAGTTGGTCTTATTAGCAAGCTTCCAATGAATTAAACTCATACCACATGTGCTTGTAATGCTCAAGTATGTCTTGCAGAAGCCTGGTGTAATAGACCCTTTTCACTGCAGTCATTCTGATATGAAATAGTAGGACAAATACAGGTGTTGGCAATGACATTAATTAGAGTTCCATTTCATTTAGGTTTATGAGAGCAGCAAGGTTCCTGCTATTCCTCAAGTGTAAGGGAATGGTCACACTAAATACTTGCCACTTTAGCCTATAGAAGATTTTTTTCTGATTTGTTTTTGTTTTTTAATACTGCATACAAATATCCTGTATTTTCTGGTTGTATTCTATTAAAGAGACTGAGAAATGATTATATATGGTCATTATACAATTGCTAAAGCAAGAAATCTAATGGTGGCCTAAGACTTTTGTACAGTACTGGCTGTCAAATTTGTGAGGCAGGAAAAAACTCAGAAGACACATATTTTCAGTTTTGATAATGTTTACATATAGTTATAGATATGGCATATATATTTATAGATATAAATATTTAGATCTATATATATATATATATATATATATAATTATTGGTGTATATCACATATATCTGTGCAATGTCTAAAACTGCAGAGCGATATTGGAGGGGGATGAATATACTGCACTGCCTGCCCCATGTAAAGCATTAGAGAGGGCTCTGGTTCCTAAGGAAGTAAAAGCCACAGCAAGAGAGGGAGGACATAAGGCTGACAGCTGAACTTAGACCTCTCACACTCTACACTGAATTTAAAGCTACAAGCTTAGCCCCCTTCAGCACTTGTCTGAGGCAGGAAATATTTCCAGTACTCACAGCAGATTAAGCTATTTTCTCCTCTTTAATGGCTGAAGTGGGGGATGCATAGCTGTGATTCTTTTTCTGTGTTTTGTTTTTATGCACTGGCCCTGATTTGATCACTGAGTCCAGCCCAGGGGGCAATTGCCATCCTGCGGCCCCAGCCCAGTCAGCCCCCAAGCAATGAGAACCCAGCTACAAAGTGGAGTGGTAGACCATGGAAACTCACACAGCTGGCTGCTAAGTGCTGAAACATATAACTCGTAAAAATTACCTATCATCTGTTGTATCACTACAAAACTCCCATGGAAGCAACATCAGCAAGAAACATGTGTTGGGAGTTCATAAAATAGGTTTTGATGGATGAGGAGCTGTACACAAGCCTCACATCTAACATGCACAATGACAAACGCCAGCTTGGGCAGTATAAAGCTCTCCACCACTGGGAGTGGATACATGTTTTCTGGAGTGATAAATCATGCTTCACTATCTGGCAGTCTGATGGAAGAATCTAGGTGTTGCAGATGCCCAGGAGAACACTATCTACAGGAATGCATTATGCCTACTGTCAAGTTTGATGGAGGATGGATAATGGTCTGGGACTGTTTTTCAGATTTTGTGCTGGGCCTCTTAGTTCCATTGAATGGACTTCTTAACTCTACAGGATTCAAAGACATTTTCGAGAAAATGCTTCCAACTTTGTGGCAAATGTTTGGGGAAGGCCGTTTCCTGTTCCAGCATGACGGTACCTCTGTGCACAAACTGAGGTCCATGAAGACATAATTTGATGAGTTTAGTGTGTAGAAATTTTGAGTGGCCTGCACAGAGCTCTGACCTCAAACTCACTGAACACCTTTGCGATTAATTGGAACACTGATTTCAAGCCAGACCTTCTTGTTCAACATTCACGTCTGATCTCACAACAAATGCTCTTTTAGATGAGAACAAACAAACTGTATTATGGCCCCTGACTCTTACATGTCACATAAGCAGGGCATGTAGGTGAATGCAAAATTGAAGTTTCTTCTGTCAGTGTGCAGGAAGTAAGTATGCTCAAAAGAACTCTATCAGACATTCCACAAGCTCCTTTTTCTTCCCAATTTACTCTGCCACCTCTATGTAGCCATAAAAGACATTTAAATGTCTTTTTTCTCTCCAAATATTAGGGTGATAGATAACCCCCACTAACCACAGATAAATCAGATTTTTCAAAAAAGCACTAACAATGGTTTTGCTGGCATAGTTTGGCTCTAAAATAAGCATAACATGTGGCCAATGCAACATAAATTGTGTTAAAAAATACTTTTGTTAAAAGAAATATGTTGAGAAATAATGTAGATATGTAAATGCAATTATTATTGTGGCCCATTTGTTATATAAAAATAAAATATTATTTAGTATAAGTTTTCTGGACTGTTTAATGTAATACCATGATTTTCAGGTGCCTGTAACTTTGTATGAATATTTTTTTTTTTTTGTGGGCACCCTCAGTGGAAATTCTGAAAATGTAATTGGTTGAGTATTTTTGGAGTTATTATATATCTAAAACCAGTAGTTTTCTCAGTAGTACATAGCTAAAAATAAAATGCCCCAGCATAGCAGTGTATTACTGGTACCTAGCGAGACACATCTGGTGAACCAATCAATGATTAAATACAGTGGACGGGTTGAACATTCCTGCCATTTCAAAGTTATAAAAACAGATGTTCTTCCTTACTGTTCTAGAACAAATATGCTATCCATTTTACATTCATTTCTAGAATGATCATATACTTGTAACTGGTCATTTTTATACTGTATTTCTGTTTGATTCAACTTCTTAAAAAAGAAAGTAAAAACAAAGTTTCAATAAAACAGATTTTTATAAAAAAAAGCTTTTGTATGACTAATCACTATTGCAGTTTATTTTCTTTCTGGGATACAATGAATTTACTCTTTGGCCCCAAGCACTTCATATCTTTTGACAGTCTGTAATTTGCCTTGTCTCCAGCCTTTTAAAATAATAGAGTGAAGACATTTTAATATCTAATCACACATACCTAGGACCAATTAAACAGATAGTTCTTGACACTGTCACCGCAAAATGGTTTGGATTTTCCACACTCATTCTGTGTTCCATATTTGTATTTTTTTTTCAAGCCTGTGACTATATTGATTGTAGATATTAGATAACATGCTCAGATGGACACTTTCTTTATGATTGTACAAGTAGCTGCAATAGCTTGCCATGTCCCAAACCTGTTGCTATCATGGAACTACACTTTAAAATAAATATAACTTAATTAAAAGTAGAAAATCTTAGTTTTCTACAGGCTGACTAGTTTTGCCAGTTATCTTGGCAGTTGATTTAGTGCTAGATTACAAATGAAGCGCTATAGATAGCGCTAGGAGCATAAACGCTATTGCAAGGTCATATGAAAGTAATTGTGACCGTGCAAGTGCAATTACTGATCAAACTTTTCACACAACTTTAAAGGTTGCATAAAGAGTTTGTCCATAAACTACACTAATCAACCTTAAACCGCCATCCCCCCATCACAAACAACCTAATTATACTATTAACCTATAAACAGCCATACCCCCACATCGCAAAGTACCTATGTATACTATTAACCCCTAAACTGCCACCGCCCACATCCCAAACACTAAACTAAACTATTAACCACGAAACCGCCACCCCCCACAACTCAAAATATCTAAATAAACTATTAACCCCTAATCGACCATCCCCTCCACATTGCAAACACTAAACTAAACTATTATTCCCTAAACCGCCATTCCCCACAACACAATGTATATAAATAAACTATTAACACCTATTCCGCCATCCCCTCACAATGCAAAGTATCTAAATGAACTATTAACCCCTAATCCGCCATCTTCCTACATCACAAACTCTAAACTATTAAACCCTAAACCGGCATCCTCTTACATCGCAAAGTAATAAACTAGCATCTAAACACCTAACCTAACACCTCCTAACTTAACCCAAATTAAAATACCCATACATTTACAAAAAAATCCTAACTACCTTAAAAAAAGCTTTCTATTCATTCTATTGGCTGATTTAAATTTAAACATTCAAATCATCCAATAGGAATGCAATTGTACCCCTATATAAAAGGGGTACCTTACATTCACAATTCAGTGTGCTGCTGGGGACCGCATGAAGAAGACCTCCGTGTTGAAGCTAGCAAGATGAGGACTACTGCCGCCACCACCACTGCTACCTGGATGAAGATGGACCGCCGCCGCCATTATCATCATTGGTGAGTACCTTTATAGGCTTAGTGTTAGTTTTTTTTTATTTTTGGGGTGTTTTTTTTAAGAATAGTTGTGTTTTTATGGGCAGCAAAATAGCTGAATGTCCTTTAAGGGGCAATGACCATCCAAATGCCCTTTTCAGGTCAATTTGTGGTTTAGTTTTTTTTTTATTTTGGGGGGGTGTAATGTCAGAGGGGTTAATGTTTTCTTTTTTTTAAAAAGAGCTTGATTGCTTTAGGGTAATGCCCTACAAAATGCCCTTTTAACCCCTTAAGGACCGGGCATTTCAGACAAAAACTTCCCCAAAAGACCAGAGCCTTTTTAGCATTTTTGTCATCACAACATTTAAACAGAAATATAGCCTTTTTTATATTTACTTATCAAACTATATATTTTTTTTAGTAGACAACCCAAAGTATTGATCTAGGCCCATTTTGGTATATTGCATGTCACCATTTCACCGTCAAATGCGATCAAATAAAGAAAAAAACTTTAACTTTTTCACAATTTTAGGTTTCTCACTGAAATTTTTTACAAACAGCTTGTGCAATTATGGCACAAATGGATGGAAATGCTTCTCTGGGATCCCCTTTGTTCAGAAATAGCAGACATATATGCTTTGGCATTGCTTTTTGGTAATTAGAAGGCCGCTAAATGCTGCTGCGCACCACACTTGTATTATGCCCAACAGTAAAGGGGTTAATTAGGTAGCTTGTAGGGTTAATTTGATCTTTAGTGTAGAGATCAGCCTCCCACCTGACACATCTCACCCCCTGATCCCTCCCTGACCCCCTCAAACAGCTCTAAACCCTCCACCGCCATCTTAAGTACTGGCAGAAAGTTTGCCAGTATGAAAATAAAAGCCTTTTTTATATATATATTTTTTTAAATATATATTTGCTGCAGTGTAGATTCCTCCATAACCCCCCAGCATCCCTAATCCCCCCCAAAAAAACTCTATAACCCTCCCCCCTCTATTTGCCACCATCTTAGGTACTGGCAGCTGAAAGATTAGGGGTTAATATAATTTAACTAGTGTTTGTGAGGCGGGATTGCGGCGGTTTAGGGGTTAATATATTTATTAAAGTGGCGGCAATGTCCGGTTGGCAGATTAGGGGTTAAACATTTTAGTTAAGTGTTTGGGATGTGGGGGGGGGGCTCTGTTTAGAGGTTAATAGGTAGTTTATGGGTATTAGTGTACTTTTAACACTTTAGTTAAGAGTTTTATGTTACGGCGTTAGCCCATAAAACTTTTAACTACTAATTTTTAAATGCAGTAGGAGTCTTGACAGGAGAGGGTGTACCGCTCACTTTTTCCAGCAATCGTAATACCGGCGTTAGGAAAATCCCATTAAAAAGATAGGATACGCAATTGACGTAAGGGGATTTGCGGTATGCTAAAATTGCGGAAAAAAAGTGAGCGGTACACCTGTACCTGCCTGACTCGTAATACCAGTGGGCGTTAAAAAGCAGCGTTGGGACCCCTTGACGCTGCTTTTTAAGGCTAACGCAAGGCTCGTAATCTCGCCGTATATTTGTGTATATGTATGTGTATATATATATATATATATATCTGTGTGTGTGTGTATTGGAGAGTGATATTAAATTAATTTCAAATAATTTTAAGCCTTGAATAATTTTTTTGTATGGGAAATATTTTGTTGTGCAGTGAAGCTAGGACCACTTACATGCTATTGATTGCACACTATTTTATTAATATTTTCATCACATTTTTAAAAGTAGGCTCAGGAGCAGCAATGCACTACTGGGAGCTAGCTGCTGATTGGTGGCTGCACATATATACCTCTAGCAGTACATTGCTGATCCTTCAACAAAGGATACCAAGATAATGAAACAAATTTGATAATATAAGTAAATTGGAAAGTTGATCAAAACTGTATGCTCTATCTGAATAATGAAAGAAAAAAAATATGTTTCATCTCTGTGACATACAGAGTTTTACCAACCAACCGTTACCAGTTTGTCACGGAAAGGGTTAACCGACCCCTTCCACCTTAACCAGTCTGTCACTGTCTAGCCACTCCAGGTAAGACTGTAACATAGGTTGGTGCAAGGGTTAACAAACATTCTCTACTCTGTACTAGGGCCAGAAAAATGCCCAAACTCCCCTTTAATGCAACCCACACTAAACTAACTTTGTTGCCACCTCTTTTTAATTATTATATGGGTAATCCTAAGGAAAAACCCAGACAAACAGATTACAAAGCCCAAAACACAATTTAGCCAAAATCAATCTAAAAAAACACAGAACTGCTTTTACCAGTCTCTTCAGCAACATAGTTTGAATATTAGAAAACAAAAACTTAATAAAGTAACATGTATTATGAAAAAAATAGTGGCTATATATATATATATACACACATATATATATAGATAGATAGATAGATAGATAGATAGATAGATAGATACATAGATGATAGATAGATAGGTAGATAGATAGAAAGTTAAACACAATTATAATAAGCTAAACAGTTTTGAAGAATAAAAAGGAGAAAATATAAATATAGCAGAACCTATAACTTAACCAGAATAGTCTCTGTTAAAGGGAGATGGCAGAAACATGGTCTAACATTCTGTTGCCCACAGCCTCCCATGTAGAGTGACAATATTAATTTGCTAAATTCACCATTCAATACATTTTTTCCTGAGGTTAGGTTTCTGACCAGGTCCCTTCCAGAGTGGGCAAGGAAGGTAGCAACCCATTGTTTATGGCAGGCCATAAATCCACATTACAAGCCCTGGCTGAGGTTATAAGATAACTTATAATTTTAGTTTTGTTTTTATATATATATATGTATATAAATAATAATAATATTGTATAATACACATACCCTTACAAGCAATCCTATAGTGACATTATGAGGATTATTTTGAAACCAAACATGACATGCCTGTCATATTTGGTCACTCATAAAAGTGATTAAAACATGTCTTAAGATATCCTAGAGTGTCACCCTAAGGTTTGAGTCTTTATAGGAACACTGTTTTCTGTCATTCTTACTAACTTGTGGCACCAGGTCTCTGTATGTATGTAATACATGGAACTTAGAAACTATATACAGTACAACAGGAGGTCTGTTTTTAAGAAAAAACACAGGGAAATATTCATCTTAAAAAACAAACACCTAGATTATGAGTTTTGCGGTAACAGGGGTGCGGTGCTAACGCACAGTTTTCCCTCACCGCTCACTTAAGACAACGCTGATATTACAGGTTTTTTTAAACCTGGCGTTAGCTGCAAAAAAGTGAGCGTAGAGCAAAATATAGCTCCACATCTCACTGTAATACCAGCGCTGCTTACGTTAGCGGTAAGCAGGTAAAACGTGCTCGTGAATGATTTCCCCATAGGAATCAATGGGGCAGAGCCGGCTGAAAAAAAACCTAACACCTGCAAAAAAGCAGCGTTCAGCTCCTAACGCAGCCCCATTGATTCCTATGGGGAAATACATTTTATGTCTACACCTAACAACCTAACATGAAGCCGAGTCTAAACACCCCTAATCTTACACTTATTAACCCCTAATCTGCCCCCCCGACACCTACATTATATTTATTAACCCCTAATCTGCCACTCCAGACACCGCCGCCACCTACATTATAGTTATGAACCCCTAATCTGATGCCCCCAACATCGCCGACACCTACATTATATTTATTAACCCCTAATCTGCCGCCCCCAATGTCGCCGCAACCTAACTACGTTTATTAACCCCTAATCTGCCGCCTACAACGTCGCCACCACTATAATAAATATATTAACCCCTAAACCTAAGTCTAACCCTAAAACCCCCTAACTTAAATATAATTTTAAATAATCTAAATAAAATTACTACAATTAACTAAATTATTCCTATTTAAAACTAAATACTTACCTATAAAATAAAATAAACCCTAAGCTAGCTACAATATAACTAATAATTACATTGTAGCTAGCTAAGGGCCGAAGTCCTCAACGAAGCCAGGCGAAGTGGTCCTCCAGAGGGGCAGAAGTCTTTATCGAAGCCGGCCAGAAGAAGTCCTCCAGACGGACTGAAGTCTTCATCCAGACGGCATCTTCTATCTTCATCCATCCGGAGCGGAGTGGATCCATCTTCAAGACATCCAACGCGGAGCATCCTCTTCAAACGAAGTCCAACTGAAGAATGAAGGTTCCTGTAAATGACATCATCCAAGATGGCGTCCCTTGAACTCCTATCAGCCAATAGGATTTTTCCTACCTTAATTCCAATTGGCTGATAGAATTCTATCAGCCAATCGGAATTCAAGGGACGCCATCTTGAATTACGTCATTTTAAGGAACCTTCATTCTTCAGTTGGACTTCGTTTGAAGAGGATGCTCCGCGTCGGATGTGTTGAAGATAGACCCGCTCCGCGCCATATGGATGAAGATAGAAAATGCCATCTGGATGAAGGCTTCTGCCCGTCTCGAGGACTTCTTCTGGCCGGCTTCGATGAAGACTTCTGCCCCTCTGGAGGACCACTTTGCCCAGCTTTGTTGAGGACTTTGGCCCGGCTGGGTGAAGACTTCTCAAGGTAGGGTGATCTTCAAGGGGTTAGTGTTAAGTTTTATTAAGGGGGGATTGTGTGGGTGTGGGTGGTGGGTTTTATTGTTGGGTGGTTATTGTATTTTTTTTACAGGTAATAGAGCTGATTACATTGGGGCAATGCCCCGCAAAAGGTCCTTTTAAGGGCTATTTGTAATTTAGTATAGGGTAGGGATTTTTATTATTTTGGGGGGCTTTTTATTTTATTAGGGGGATTAGATTAGGTGTAATTAGTTTAAAAAACTTGTAATTATTTCATTATTTTCTGTAATTTAGTGTTTGTTTTTCGTACATTAGATAATTTTTTTCAATTGTATTTAATTGTAGTTAGTTTAGGTAATTAATTTAATGATAGTGTAGTGTTAGGTGTAATTGTAACTTAGGTTAGGATTTATTTTACAGGTAAATTTGAATTTATTTTAACTAGGTAGCTATTAAATAGTTATTAACTATTTAATAACTATTGTACCTAGTTAAAATAAATACAAAGGTGCCTGTAAAATAAAAATAAACCCTAAGCTAGTGACAATGTAACTCTTAGTTATATTGTAGCTAGCTTAGGGTTTATTTTATAGGTAAGTATTTAGTTTTAAATAGGAATAATTTAGTGAATGATAGTAATTTTCTTTAGATTTATTTAAATTATGGGGTGTTAGGGTTAGAGTTAGACTTAGGTTTAGCGGTTAATACATTTAATATAGTTGCGGCAACATTGGGTGCGGCAGATTAGGGGTTAATATAAATTAACTAATGTTTGAAAGGGCGGGAGTGCGGCGGTTTAGGGGTTAATATATTTATTGAAGTGGTTGGCGATGTCCGGTCGGCAGATTAGGGGTTAAAAAATTTATTTAAGTGTTTGCGATGTGGGGGGCTCGATTTAGGGGTTAATAGGTAGTTTATGGATGTTAGTGTACTTTTTAGCACTTTAGTTAAGAGTGTTATGTTATGGCGTTAGCCCATAAAAGTCTGACTTTGAAATGCGGTATCAGTCTTGACAGGAGAGGCTGTACCACTCAATTTTTCCAAGACTGGTAATACCAGTGTTATGCAAGTCCCATTGAAAAGATAGGATACGCAATTTACGTAAGTGGATTTGCGGTATGCTCGAGTCACAGAAAAAAAGTGAGCGGTACACCTGTACCTGCAAGGCTTGTAATACCAGCGGGCGTTAAAAAGCAGCGTTGGGACCTCTCAATGCTGCTTTTTAACCCTAACGCAAAACTCGTAATCTAGCAGAAAATAATTAACACACACAGAAAAGTCAACCCCTCACAACCTAAACTCATGGGGTCTTTAAGACTATCCATTTAAAGTGTGTGTTCAAAATTGTAGATACTCAGCCAGTAAATATCTAGTAGCTAGCCAAAAACAATATATTTCTTGCATACTTTATATTTTTGAATGAAGTTTATCTACATACAATTAAATGTATTACATGATCCATGTATCATGTATTGTTAAATGTACCTGGTAGTTGCTCCTTTCCATTGTTAATAACAGGAAATTCTTTCACCATTTCATCACTATCAATATCTGCAGAAAACCAGCAGTTGGAATCAAACTCTAACTTCTGTTTTGTTTTTACTTCCACCATATGCAAATACTTTAAATGCCATCCCTTGGAATCTGGCAAATTATTGCAGATAATTCTGATCTTGTATACCTCTCCTACATCTTCAGCCTCCACCTATATTAGCAAAAAACAAAACAATATATAATATGTTATAGGTGATGGATCAATGTATAAGTTACTGTTTTTAATCTTAAAAAAAAATATATCAGGGTTTACATTCCCTATTGTTCTAGCTACAGATATAATGATGATATAGCAGATTGTCAATATATTTTATATATTTTTTGTGTGCACATTTCATTGTAAATAGATTGTATTAATTTTAGAGTTATCTTTTATTATTTAGAGATCTAAAATGTAGGAAAATATATTTGACTTAATCTTAAATGAGCTGCACATTGTAGGAACATGATCACAATATAGCTACAACACTGCTTAGAAGTTTGTTCTCAAAATGAAGTGGTTTGCATAGAGGGTTGCCTTATTGCACCTTTTAATTAAGACATACATTTAAAAAAAAAAAAAACAGTTTGAATTTATGGCTGTGATAAGAACCCTGACATATGTATTTTTCATAAGTGTCCTCATTTAATGCAGCATTACATCAACCCTACTTGCATGTAGAAACAGCTATTAAATGAATGGTTGCTATACAGTTTTAATACACTATCCTTACTTAGGACTTGATCAACACAGGCGACAATTAACACTAACAATGATCCAAGCTAGCATACCCCTAGTCCCTGACCACAAGGAAAACCAATGCCTACACAACCAATTTTTCCATACAGATTCCCTGACCTAATATAAGCTACTTACACACGTTACATGGCAGCTGAAATCCCAGTGTGGTCAAATTTTAATTATATATGAACAATAGATTAGTTAATATGAGTATATCATTAATATTACATAGGTACAAGTCACCCTACAGTAATTTACCCTAACCATAACCTTCCAAAATAAACTGGTACAACCCTATTATAATGTCCAGCCCAATAAACTGTACCAGTCCCCCATCTGACCTCTTCCCACAAAAATTATTCCCCCTAAATCCAATAACCTCCTGACATCTACATACCTCAATTCACAAACAGGCACTCCTCAATACCTAGAATGGCTTTTTGACCATAATAATAAAAAAAAATCTTAAAATAAAAAACAGAATTTATGTTTACCTGATAAATTACTTTCTCCAACGGTGTGTCCGGTCCACGGCGTCATCCTTACTTGTGGGATATTCTCTTCCCCAACAGGAAATGGCAAAGAGCCCAGCAAAGCTGGTCACATGATCCCTCCTAGGCTCCGCCTTCCCCAGTCATTCGACCGACGTAAAGGAGGAATATTTGCATAGGAGAAATCATATGATACCGTGGTGACTGTAGTTAAAGAAAATAAATCATCAGACCTGATTAAAAAACCAGGGCGGGCCGTGGACCGGACACACCGTTGGAGAAAGTAATTTATCAGGTAAACATAAATTCTGTTTTCTCCAACATAGGTGTGTCCGGTCCACGGCGTCATCCTTACTTGTGGGAACCAATACCAAAGCTTTAGGACACGGATGATGGGAGGGAGCAAATCAGGTCACCTAGATGGAAGGCACCACGGTTTGCAAAACCTTTCTCCCAAAAATAGCCTCAGAAGAAGCAAAAGTATCAAATTTGTAAAATTTGGTAAAAGTGTGCAGTGAAGACCAAGTCGCTGCCTTACATATCTGATCAACAGAAGCCTCGTTCTTAAAGGCCCATGTGGAAGCCACGGCCCTAGTGGAATGAGCTGTGATTCTTTCAGGAGGCTGCCGTCCAGCAGTCTCATAAGCCAATCTGATGATGCTTTTAAGCCAAAAAGATAGAGAGGTAGAAGTTGCTTTTTGACCTCTCCTTTTACCAGAATAAACAACAAACAAGGAAGATGTTTGTCTGAAATCCTTTGTAGCATCTAAATAGAATTTTAGAGCACGCACTACATCCAAATTGTGCAACCAATGTTCCTTCTTTGAAACTGGATTCGGACACAAAGAAGGCACAACTATCTCCTGGTTAATGTTTTTGTTAGAAACAACTTTCGGAAGAAAACCAGGTTTAGTACGCAAAACCACCTTATCTGCATGGAACACCAGATAAGGAGGAGAACATTGCAGAGCAGATAACTCTGAAACTCTTCTAGCAGAAGAAATTGCAACCAAAAACAAAATTTTCCAAGATAATAACTTGATATCAACGGAATGTAGGGGCTCAAACGGAACCCCCTGAAGAACTGAAAGAACTAAATTGAGACTCCAAGGAGGAGTCAAAGGTTTGTAAACAGGCTTGATTCTAACCAGAGCCTGAACAAAAGCCTGAACATCTGGCACAGCCGCCAGCTTTTTGTGAAGTAAAACAGATAAAGCAGAAATCTGTCCCTTCAAAGAACTTGCAGATAATCCTTTCTCCAAACCTTCTTGAAGAAAGGATAGAATCTTAGGAATTTTTATCTTGTTCCATGGTAATCCTTTAGATTCACACCAACAGATATATTTTTTCCATATCTTATGGTAGATTTTTCTAGTTACAGGCTTTCTGGCCTGAACAAGAGTATCAATGACAGAATCTGAGAACCCTCGCTTTGATAAAATCAAGCGTTCAATCTCCAAGCAGTCAGTTGGAGTGAAACCAGATTCGGATGTTCGAACGGACCTTGAACAAGAAGGTCCTGTCTCAAAGGTAGCTTCCATGGTGGAGCCGATGACATATTCACCAGGTCTGCATACCAAGTCCTGCGTGGCCACGCAGGAGCTATCAAGATCACCGATGCCCTCTCCTGATTGATCCTGGCTACCAGCCTGGGGATGAGAGGAAACGGTGGGAATACATAAGCTAGGTTGAAGGTCCAAGGTGCTACTAGTGCATCTACTAGAGTCGCCTTGGGATCCCTGGATCTGGACCCGTAGCGAGGAACCTTGAAGTTCTGACGAGAGGCCATCAGATCCATGTCTGGAATGCCCCACAATTGAGTTATTTGGGCAAAGATTTCCGGATTGAGTTCCCACTCCCCCGGATGAAATGTCTGACGACTCAGAAAATCCGCTTCCCAATTTTCCACGCCTGGGATGTGGATTGCAGACAAGTGGCAGGAGTGAGTCTCCGCCCATTGAATGATTTTGGTCACTTCTTCCATCGCCAGGGAACTCCTTGTTCCCCCCTGATGGTTGATATACGCAACAGTCGTCATGTTGTCTGATTGAAACCGTACGAATTTGGCCTTTGCTAGCTGAGGCCAAGCCTTGAGAGCATTGAATATCACTCTCAGTTCCAGAATGTTTATCGGGAGAAGAGATTCTTCCCGAGACCAAAGACCCTGAGCTTTCAGGGGTTCCCAGACCGCGCCCCAGCCTACCAGACTGGCGTCGGTCGTGACAATGACCCACTCTGGTCTGCGGAAGCTCATCCCCTGTGACAGGTTGTCCAGGGTTAGCCACCAACGGAGTGAATCTCTGGTCCTCTGATCTACTTGTATCGTCGGAGACAAGTCTGTATAATCCCCATTCCACTGACTGAGCATGCACAGTTGTAATGGTCTCAGATGAATTCGCGCAAAAGGAACTATGTCCATTGCCGCGACCATCAAACCTATTACTTCCATGCACTGTGCTATGGAAGGAAGAAGAACAGAATGAAGTACTTGACAAGAGCTTAGAAGTTTTGATTTTCTGGCCTCTGTCAGAAAAATCCTCATTTCTAAGGAGTCTATTATTGTTCCCAAGAAGGGAACTCTTGTTGACGGAGATAGAGAACTTTTTTCTACGTTCACTTTCCACCCGTGAGATCTGAGAAAGGCCAGGACAATGTCCGTATGAGCCTTTGCTTGTGGTAGGGACGACGCTTGAATCAGTATGTCGTCCAAGTAAGGTACTACTGCAATGCCCCTTGGTCGTAGCACCGCTAGAAGGGACCCTAGTACCTTTGTGAAAATTCTTGGAGCAGTGGCTAATCTGAATGGAAGTGCCACAAACTGGTAATGCTTGTCCAGAAAGGCGAACCTTAGTAACCGATGATGTTCCTTGTGGATAGGAATATGGAGATACGCATCCTTTAAATCCACCGTGGTCATGAATTGACCTTCCTGGATGGAAGGAAGAATTGTCCGAATGGTTTCCATTTTGAACGATGGAACCTTGAGAAACTTGTTTAGGATCTTGAGATCTAAGATTGGTCTGAATGTTCCCTCTTTTTTGGGAACTATGAACAGATTGGAGTAGAATCCCATCCCTTGTTCTCCTAATGGAACAGGATGAATCACTCCCATTTTTAACAGGTCTTCTACACAATGTAAGAATGCCTGTCTTTTTATGTGGTCTGAAGACAATTGAGACCTGTGGAACCTCCCCCTTGGGGGAAGCTCCTTGAATTCCAGAAGATAACCTTGGGAGACTATTTCTAGCGCCCAAGGATCCAGAACATCTCTTGCCCAAGCCTGAGCGAAGAGAGAAAGTCTGCCCCCCACCAGATCCGGTCCCGGATCGGGGGCCAACATCTCATGCTGTCTTGGTAGCAGTGGCAGGTTTCTTGGCCTGCTTACCTTTGTTCCAGCCTTGCATTGGCCTCCAGGCTGGCTTGGTTTGAGAAGTATTACCCTCTTGCTTAGAGGATGTAGCACTTGGGGCTGGTCCGTTTCTGCGAAAGGGACGAAAATTTGGTTTATTTTTAGCCTTGAAAGACCTATCCTGAGGAAGGGCGTGGCCCTTACCCCCAGTGATATCAGAAATAATCTCTTTCAAGTCAGGGCCAAACAGCGTTTTCTGAAAGGTATGTTAAGCAATTTGTTCTTGGAAGACGCATCCGCTGACCAAGATTTTAGCCAAAGCGCTCTGCGCGCCACAATAGCAAACCCTGAATTTTTCGCCGCTAATCTAGCCAATTGCAAAGTGGCGTCTAAAGTAAAAGAGTTAGCCAATTTGAGAGCATGAATTCTGTCCATAATCTCCTCATAAGAAGAATCTTTATTGAGCGACTTTTCTAGTTCATCGAACCAGAAACACGCTGCTGTAGTGACAGGAACAATGCATGAAATTGGTTGTAGAAGGTAACCTTGCTGAACAAACATCTTTTTAAGCAAACCCTCTAATTTTTTATCCATAGGATCTTTGAAAGCACAACTATCTTCTATAGGGATAGTAGTGCGTTTGTTTAGAGTAGAAACCGCCCCCTCGACCTTGGGGACTGTCTGCCATAAGTCCTTTCTGGGGTCGACCATAGGAAACAATTTCTTAAATATAGGGGGAGGGACAAAAGGTATGCCGGGCCTTTCCCATTCTTTGTTTACAATGTCCGCCACCCGCTTGGGTATAGGAAAAGCTTCGGGGGGCCCCGGGACCTCTAGGAACTTGTCCATCTTACATAATTTCTCTGGAATGACCAAATTCTCACAATCATCCAGAGTAGATAACACCTCCTTAAGCAGAGCGCGGAGATGTTCCAATTTAAATTTGAATGTAATCACATCAGGTTCAGCTTGTTGAGAAATTTTCCCTGAATCTGAAATTTCTCCCTCAGACAAAACCTCCCTGGCCCCCTCAGACTGGTGTAGGGGCATTTCAGAACCATTATCATCAGCGTCCTCATGCTCTTCAGTATTTTCTAAAACAGAGCAGTCGCGCTTTCGCTGATAAGTGGGCATTTTGGCTAAAATGTTTTTGATAGAATTATCCATTACAGCCGTTAATTGTTGCATAGTAAGGAGTATTGGCGCACTAGATGTACTAGGGGCCTCCTGTGTGGGCAAGACTGGCGTAGACGAAGGAGGGGATGATGCAGTACCATGCTTACTCCCCTCACTTGAGGAATCATCTTGGGCATCATTTTCTCTAAATTTTGTGTCACATAAATCACATCTATTTAAATGAGAAGGAACCTTGGCTTCCCCACATACAGAACATAGTCTATCTGATAGTTCAGACATGTTAAACAGGCATAAACTTGATAACAAAGTACAAAAAACGTTTTAAAATAAAACCGTTACTGTCACTTTAAATTTTAAACTGAACACACTTTATTACTGAAAATGTGAAAAAGTATGAAGGAATTGTTCAAAATTCACCAAAATTTCACCACAGTGTCTTAAAGCCTTAAAAGTATTGCACACCAAATTTGAAAGCTTTAACTCTTAAAATAACGGAACCGGAGCCGTTTTTATATTTAACCCCTATACAGTCCCTGGTATCTGCTTTGCTGAGACCCAACCAAGCCCAAAGGGGAATACGATACCAAATGACGCCTTCAGTAAGCTTTTTCTATGTATCTGAGCTCCTCACACATGCATCTGCATGGCTTGCTTCCCAAAAACAACTGCGCAATAGAGGCGCGAAAATGAGGCTCTGCCTATGATTAGAGAAGGCCCCCAGAGAAAAAGGTGTCCAATACAGTGCCTGCCGGTTATTTTACATAATTCCCAAGAATAAAATAACTCCTCAAAGCTATGAAGTATTAAAAATGCTTATAAATCAATCGTTTTAGCCCAGAAAAATGTCTACCAGTCTTTAAAGCCCTTGTGAAGCCCTTTATTCTCATTTAATAAAAATGGCTTACCGGATCCCATAGGGAAAATGACAGCTTCCAGCATTACCACGTCTTGTTAGAAATGTGTCATACCTCAAGCAGCAAAAGTCTGCTCACTGTTTCCCCCAACTGAAGTTAATTCCTCTCAACAGTCCTGTGTGGAAACAGCCATCGATTTTAGTAACGGTTGCCAAAATCATTTTCCTCTTACAAACAGAAATCTTCATCTCTTTTCTGTTTCAGAGTAAATAGTACAAACCAGCACTATTTTAAAATAACAAACTCTTGATTGAAGAATAAAAACTACATTTAAACACCAAAAAACTCTAAGCCATCTCCGTGGAGATGTTGCCTGTACAACGGCAAAGAGAATGACTGGGGAAGGCGGAGCCTAGGAGGGATCATGTGACCAGCTTTGCTGGGCTCTTTGCCATTTCCTGTTGGGGAAGAGAATATCCCACAAGTAAGGATGACGCCGTGGACCGGACACACCTATGTTGGAGAAACATCCTTTTTTTTTACAACATCAATAGGGTTTCTCCTAAGACTCTGTGGCATGAGTTTTGTCTGAAAATGAACCTGGCTTATTTTGGAAGGACTCTCTGACTCTTTTGATTGGTTAATTAGTTAATAAGCTGAAGATGACTATGTGAGACCATAGTGCTGCTGGCTAGAATAAGTTGGAGATAAATGCTGGAAAGCAGATAATGTTAGGAGCTTTTTGGTTTAATAGTTTAGATTCAGAAGGTAGGTAATGTAGAGTTGCTGAGTGGAGTGATGCAAGATTGGTTAGTTATGTGACTAGTGGCTAATTGCGGAGTCACAATGGTATCTATGTGATTTAGGTGCACCTTTGCAGCTGGTTATAGCAAACAACAGTGAGGAGCCAATATTATTTAATGATATTTTAAAATAATGAACGATAATGAAATAGTAGAAATTAAATTAATATACAGTAACAATAGTGGCTACATTTTAACAGCTTGCATAAGATCTATCCCAAAGTCTACAACTCATGCAACATTAATAATGCTTGAGCCACATTGTTGTATACTTACTGACCTTTCTTTATGGATAAACTTTATATTGTATGTTTGATGTCAGTGTATGAAAGCACTTATTAGAAAGCATGTGTAAGCTGTTTTTTTTAATTATGCTCTTCTCTGAATCGTCCTGCAAATTATGATTGAACAGTTGTTTCTACATACAGCTGTGTTAGAGCATAATGACCAATGTCAACACATAGCCCTATGTAAATTTATTTTGTAAGCAAGGAGACATTATATATGAATGATATGCTTACCACTAATTCATTAGTATCTCCAGGAATGAAACTAGCAGCTGTTTGCTTTTGTGGAAATAGAAGGATATCACTAGTTTTTCCTTTGGAGCCGTAAATAACAAGGTGCACTTCAACGTCTTTAATCTGCAAGGAATCTTTTGCTGTTTTAACCACTATATTCCATTTTATTCCTAAAAAAAACAAACAAAAAAACATATTTAACTCTTTCACTGCAGAGACATCTTTTTCAGCCAGGTTCTAGAGGTGTTTTTAGTTGTTTGACCATCATTACTTTTACACATCAATTTTATCTTTAATCAGAAGAGAACATTTTTTTGTCACTATGTAGCTTCTTGCAATTTATGCAGAAAATGAGTAGGTATAAAATATCTAACCATACAAATATTACATATTTAAATTTATATAAAATTTTGATTTCCCAGAAGGGTGGCTTAATCAATTTTGGAAATATATGAATGTTCCATTTCCTGTATAAACTCACTCAGTATAGCAAAAAATGTTTTAAAGGAACTCCATAAAGTAGTTGTTAGGTGTTAAAGTAAGTTGTATGGATCTCAGCTGCAGATCTACAGTATGTATCACTTTTCACACAATGTTATATTTGTATCACTGTGACCTGTATATCTCACTTTATGAGACACACATTTGTCAGGATGTGGGTTAATACTGAATGATAAATACACAAGCCAAAAGCAGTATAGTAATGCTGGTGGTGAATGTGTTAAATTAACAATGAATGTGGATACAAGTTGTAGGATCGGCGACTACTATCAGTCTCTGTTATGACTCAGATGGCAGAACATGGACTGCTTGTACTACTTGTAGTAGCGGAGTAAAACCGGAAACTCTGATAGAGTATGCAGTGCAAGAAATAACTACGGCTCAGATCACAGATTAGTTCCGTATGCAGAGCGGAGTCAGAGGAGAAGGGTGAATCCACAAGTAATTACCTTCCGAAATTCAAAGATGCAATTTAGGACAGAGCCAGAGTGGAGAGAAGGATCAGCTGAAATTACCTTTCGTATCACTTAGGTTACATACGTAACAGCCAGTTCCGTAGTTCTCCGGTAAGCAATCTGATTACACAGAAGGCTCAGATGAAGTGAGTGGTGTTAGCAGAAGTTGTAACTGCAGAGATGATAGTAAATCTCCACGAAATAATGTGGAAGAGAGAACGTGTAATCCAAGTGGGAAGTATGCAAACAAACAATTTGATGCGTACAGGCTCAGTGCAGAGTTAGAGTGAATCACTATCAAATTACTAAGCACCTGTTTGCAGGTGTGATGAAGCTCTTAAAGGAGAAGAGGGATGGTCTAAGGGAGAATAATGACAGTAGTTCTACCAAATGTCACCCTATAAAAAATTCAAAAAATAGCACCCATTCTTAAATTATTAGATCAGACAAACATTGATTAATTAGCCCTAACATCCACAGCACAATAAACTGAGGCTAGTGGTCTTATTATGGTGATCACTTCTTAGCTATAAGCTTATTTAAATCATGAAACCTCACTCTTTCAAATGTGGGACTTATGATACATTAGTATGGTGAGAGGATAATAAAGGCCTCTTAAAAACCATCTGAATCCCAAAAATAGAACCAAAATTGAGAGGTATGTGTCATTGTTATGACCCAACCCCCTAATGTTCCATATGCGTATGGTCCTGACATAAGATCACTTTTAAAACAATGGTCAGTGGATAACCACCTGGGCATGTGATCTGTGCCTCCTGTCCAATTAGTCCTAGATTAAAAGTGGAGCACAAAAATAATGGCATAATTGTGTGTTATACTTCAGGTCTTAAAAAGTGCTAAATTTTACAGTGCTATTTTGGACTGTGCTTGTAACATGAGAGCAATAAGTGTGCTAATAGTATTGCTACCTACACCATTCCATAAATGGGGCGTGCTAAAAAATATTTGGCCAGATTAAGATGCTTTGGTTAAACTAGTTTAAGGGACAATAAACTGATGAGTGCAACTGCAGGAGTATGGTTTACACTCCATATTTGCAAACGAGCAATGTGAGCCCAGTACCTTTTCCACACTCTTATAATAAACTTATGCAAGGTGCAGAATTTCTGCTTACCACAGGTTTAACATATCTTGTGTGAAGACACCAGCACTCCTGTAAAGGTGAATAAACAACTTCAGACCACACTGGGCCCTTCATCATGTAATGCTATTAGCATGATTAAGGGCCCAGTGTGTCTTGAAACGTCGCTGTTTTTTTTGGGACTGTAACTTTAATAAAGAAGTTGTTTATTCACCTGAACAGGAGTGCTGGTGTCTTCATACAAGGTATGGTTAACACTCACCATGCTTTTTTTCCCTCCTGTAACTGCAGCTATCTTTAAAGTTATTTTCTTATTTTAACCCATTACAAAAGCCAGATGGTAAAGCTTTCCATCTTTATACTAAGCACCACCATTTTGGTGGGGGTTTTTTGTGGTATTTATTGCTTTCTGTGACAGAAGCACTGCAGAAGCATATCAGTGATATCGCTGGCTTTTTCACAGCTGTACCTTGCACTTTGAATTAGCTTTAAAAATTAAAAAAGAGAAATTATATTATGGCAGTTTTTACACAGTTTGAAAACTACATAACAAATACAAACAAGCCCTCATGAATAATATAGAGAAATGCAACCTCTACAAAAATGTACAACTCCGGCTCTGCATTGTGCACACTAAACTGAAGTGCATGATACGGCTTGTCAAGACAGTATCACTGATCTGTTAATGTGAACCACTTCTGTCACAGGGTACAAGATGACGTAAATTAGATCGTGGTGCCCAGTGTGAAGATGCGGAACATCATTAAACGGCACATTCAAATGGTCGAAATAGGAGTATAACTTTGAAGGGAGCTGCAGGCACAGGAGAAAAAATAATTGCCCATTGAGTATTTGTACCGAGATGTCCCATTTTACAAATAGTGAGTTAAGTGCTGTACTCAAGCACAATACAAAATAGCGCGTGAAAATTTTGGAGACCTGAAGTAAAGTGTTAATTCTTGAATATATGCATAACAAAACACATGTATTTATATATTTTTATGCTGTACATATTTAATGTACAATCATGGTTTATTATTGAAATAATTGTTTTAATAGTGATTTAAAGGGATATGGTCTATGATCAGGTGCTGAGCGTTTATTTGTTTCTGTGTATAGATATATGTGTATGTACAGTAGGTATGTGTATGTACATATATAGGTATGTGTGTATAGATATACAGTATGTGTATGTATTTGTGTGTACATATGTAGGTATGTGTGTGTATGTATGTATGTGTGTATAGATACTGTATATGTGTATGTATTTGTGTGTACATATGTAGGTATGTGCATGTATGTATGTATGTGTGTATAGATACTGTATATGTGTATGTATTTGTGTGTACATATGTAGGTATGTGCATGTATGTATGTATGTGTGTATAGATACTGTATATGTGTATGTATTTGTGTGTACATATGTAGGTATGTGTATGTATGTATGTGTGTATAGATACTGTGTATGTGTATGTATTTGTGTGTACATATGTAGGTATGTGTATGTATGTATGTGTGTATAGATACTGTATATGTGTATTTATTTGTGTGTACATATGTAAGTATGTGTATGTATGTGTGTATAGATACTGTATATGTGTATGTATTTGTGTGTACATATGTAGGTATGTGTATGTATGTATGTGTGTATAGATACTGTATATGTGTATTTATTTGTGTGTACATATGTAGGTATGTGTATGTATGTGTGTATAGATACTGTATATGTGTATGTATTTGTGTGTACATATGTAGGTATGTGTATGTATGTATAGATACTGTATATGTGTATGTATTTGTGTATACATATGAAGGTATGTGTATGTATGTACGTATGTGTGTATAGATACTGTATATGTGTATGTATTTGTGTGTACATATGTAGGTATGTGTATGTATGTATGTATGTATGTATAGATACTGTATATGTGTATGTATTTGTGTGTACATATGTAGGTATGTGTATGTATGTATGTATGTATGTATGTATAGATACTGTATATGTGTATGTATTTGTGTGTACATATGTAGGTATGTGCATGTATGTATGTATAGATACTGTATATGTGTATGTATTTGTGTATACATATGAAGGTATGTGTATGTATGTATGTATGTGTGTATAGATACTGTATATGTGTATGTATTTGTGTGTACATATGTAGGTATGTGTATGTATGTATGTATGTATGTATAGATACTGTATATGTGTATGTATTTGTGTGTACATATGTAGGTATGTGTATGTATGTATGTATGTATATATACTGTATATGTGTATGTATTTGTGTATACATATGTAGGTATGTGTATGTATGTATGTATGTGTGTATGTATAGATACTGTATATGTGTATGTATTTGTGTGTACATATGTAGGTATGTGCATGTATGTATCTATGTGTGTATAGATACTGTATATGTGTATGTATTTGTGTGTACATATGTAGGTATGTGTATGTATGTATGTATGTATGTGTGTATAGATACTGTATATGTATATGTATTTGTGTGTACATATGTAGGTATGTGTATGTATGTATAGATACTGTATATGTGTATGTATTTGTGTATACATATGTAGGTATGTGTATGTATGTGTGTATAGATACTATATATGTGTATGTATTTATGTGTACATATGTAGGTATGTGTATGTATGTATGTATAGATACTGTATATGTGTATGTATTTGTGTGTACATATGTAGGTATGTGTATGTATGTATGTGTGTATAGATACTGTGTATGTGTATGTATTTGTGTGTACATATGTAGGTATGTGTATGTATGTATGTGTGTATAGATACTGTATATGTGTATTTATTTGTGTGTACATATGTAAGTATGTGTATGTATGTGTGTATAGATACTGTATATGTGTATGTATTTGTGTGTACATATGTAGGTATGTGTATGTATGTTTGTGTGTATAGATACTGTATATGTGTATTTATTTGTGTGTACATATGTAGGAATGTGTATGTATGTGTGTATAGATACTGTATATGTGTATGTATTTGTGTGTACATATGTAGGTATGTGTATGTATGTATAGATACTGTATATGTGTATGTATTTGTGTATACATATGAAGGTATGTGTATGTATGTACGTATGTGTGTATAGATACTGTATATGTGTATGTATTTGTGTGTACATATGTAGGTATGTGTATGTATGTATGTATGTATAGATACTGTATATGTGTATGTATTTGTGTGTACATATGTAGGTATGTGTATGTATGTATGTATGTATGTATGTATAGATACTGTATATGTGTATGTATTTGTGTGTACATATGTAGGTATGTGCATGTATGTATGTATGTATGTATAGATACTGTATATGTGTATGTATTTGTGTATACATATGAAGGTATGTGTATGTATGTATGTATGTGTGTATAGATACTGTATATGTGTATGTATTTGTGTGTACATATGTAGGTATGTGTATGTATGTATGTATGTATGTATAGATACTGTATATGTGTATGTATTTGTGTGTACATATGTAGGTATGTGTATGTATGTATGTATGTATATATACTGTATATGTGTATGTATTTGTGTATACATATGTAGGTATGTGTATGTATGTATGTATGTATGTGTGTATGTATAGATACTGTATATGTGTATGTATTTGTGTGTACATATGTAGGTATGTGCATGTATGTATCTATGTGTGTATAGATACTGTATATGTGTATGTATTTGTGTGTACATATGTAGGTATGTGTATGTATGTATGTATGTGTGTATAGATACTGTATATGTGTATGTATTTGTGTGTACATATGTAGGTATGTGCATGTATGTATCTATGTGTGTATAGATACTGTATATGTGTATGTATTTGTGTGTGCATATGTAGGTATGTGTATGTATGTATGTATGTGTGTATAGATACTGTATATGTGTATGTATTTGTGTGTACATATGTAGGTATGTGTATGTATGTATAGATACTGTATATGTGTATGTATTTGTGTATACATATGTAGGTATGTGTATGTATGTATGTATGTGTGTATAGATACTGTATATGTGTATTTATTTGTGTGTACATATGTAGGTATGTGTATGTATGTGTGTATAGATACTGTATATGTGTATGTATTTGTGTGTACATATGTAGGTATGTGTATGTATGTATGTGTGTATAGATACTGTATATGTGTATTTATTTGTGTGTACATATGTAAGTATGTGTATGTATGTGTGTATAGATACTGTATATGTGTATGTATTTGTGTGTACATATGTAGGTATGTGTATGTATGTATGTGTGTATAGATACTGTATATGTGTATTTATTTGTGTGTACATATGTAGGTATGTGTATGTATGTGTGTATAGATACTATATATGTGTATGTATTTATGTGTACATATGTAGGTATGTGTATGTATGTATGTATAGATACTGTATATGTGTATGTATTTGTGTGTACATATGTAGGTATGTGTATGTATGTATGTGTGTATAGATACTGTGTATGTGTATGTATTTGTGTGTACATATGTAGGTATGTGTATGTATGTATGTGTGTATAGATACTGTATATGTGTATTTATTTGTGTGTACATATGTAAGTATGTGTATGTATGTGTGTATAGATACTGTATATGTGTATGTATTTGTGTGTACATATGTAGGTATGTGTATGTATGTATGTGTGTATAGATACTGTATATGTGTATTTATTTGTGTGTACATATGTAGGAATGTGTATGTATGTGTGTATAGATACTGTATATGTGTATGTATTTGTGTGTACATATGTAGGTATGTGTATGTATGTATAGATACTGTATATGTGTATGTATTTGTGTATACATATGAAGGTATGTGTATGTATGTACGTATGTGTGTATAGATACTGTATATGTGTATGTATTTGTGTGTACATATGTAGGTATGTGTATGTATGTATGTATGTATGTATGTATAGATACTGTATATGTGTATGTATTTGTGTGTACATATGTAGGTATGTGTATGTATGTATGTATGTATGTATAGATACTGTATATGTGTATGTATTTGTGTGTACATATGTAGGTATGTGCATGTATGTATGTATGTATGTATAGATACTGTATATGTGTATGTATTTGTGTATACATATGAAGGTATGTGTATGTATGTATGTGTGTATAGATACTGTATATGTGTATGTATTTGTGTGTACATATGTAGGTATGTGTATGTATGTATGTATGTATGTATAGATACTGTATATGTGTATGTATTTGTGTGTACATATGTAGGTATGTGTATGTATGTATGTATGTATATATACTGTATATGTGTATGTATTTGTGTATACATATGTAGGTATGTGTATGTATGTATGTATGTATGTGTGTATGTATAGATACTGTATATGTGTATGTATTTGTGTGTACATATGTAGGTATGTGCATGTATGTATCTATGTGTGTATAGATACTGTATATGTGTATGTATTTGTGTGTACATATGTAGGTATGTGTATGTATGTATGTATGTGTGTATAGATACTGTATATGTGTATGTATTTGTGTGTACATATGTAGGTATGTGCATGTATGTATCTATGTGTGTATAGATACTGTATATGTGTATGTATTTGTGTGTGCATATGTAGGTATGTGTATGTATGTATGTATGTATGTGTGTATAGATACTGTATATGTGTATGTATTTGTGTGTACATATGTAGGTATGTGTATGTATGTATAGATACTGTATATGTGTATGTATTTGTGTATACATATGTAGGTATGTGTATGTATGTGTGTATAGATACTATATATGTGTATGTATTTGTGTGTACATATGTAGGTATGTGTATGTATGTATGTATAGATACTGTATATGTGTATGTATTTGTGTATACATATGTAGGTATGTGTATGTATTTATGTATGTATAGATACTGTATATGTGTATGTATTTGTGTATACATATGTAGGTATGTGTATGTATGTATGTATGTATAGATACTGTATATGTGTATGTATTTGTGTATACATATGTAGGTATGTGTATGTATGTATGTATGTATGTATAGATACGGTATATGTGTATGTATTTGTGTGTACATATGTAGGTATGTGTATGTATGTATGTATGTATAGATACTGTATATGTGTATGTATTTGTGTGTACATATGTAGGTATGTGTATGTATGTATGTATGTATAGATACTGTATATGTGTATGTATTTGTGTGTACATATGTAGGTATGTGTATGTATGTATGTATGTATAGATACGGTATATGTGTATGTATTTGTGTATACATATGTAGGTATGTGTATGTATGTATAGATACGGTATATGTGTATGTATTTGTGTGTACATATGTAGGTATGTGTATGTATGTATGTATATATGTATATACAGTATATATATATATATATATATATATATATATATATATATACACACTGTTTGACTTAAATTACAAGGGATCAGGTCCTCACTCACTATTGTAAATATCGTAAAATTTTAATTAAGATCTTTTAAACAGAAATTAGAAAAGTATTAGGTAAATGGGCCTAGATTCAAATGTGATAATAGAAGTAAATTAAAAAGTATCTTAAAATGACACACTCTATTTGAATCTTGTTAAAATGTATTATTCATGTCTCTTTAAGTGTCCTCAAAATTCATTAACTATTTTAACTCGATTGGAATAGAAAATACAACTTATTGAGCTTAACTTGAAAATAGCTTATTAAAGGAAGACAACATACACTGATGAAGCAAGCAAAGTGATTTCTACAGAATGTGCTCGTTTTATTAGGTGTTTTATGCTATTTTGTGTCTCATCTTCAGCAGCTGCCTTTGATAATATCTTGCAAGGTGTTGCAAGATCTTTGATGTTCTATTCAGAGCAGTGTTTTAAGAGGCAGCATTTATACTTCTGGATAGGGAAGATGTAGTGGCAGAAACCACTACATCAATTGACCCTATGCTTTGTTTACGCTCATCTGCTAGCTTACTCACAGCTACATCAGTTCTTGGTATACCTATCACAGTGGACTTAATATATTATAACATCATACCATATGCCCCAATTTCATCTAAGGATATATGCTATGGAATAGAGCAATATTTTATCAGAACTCCACACTATGGGGTAGTTTTATTAAATATCGAGCGGACATAATTTATTATAGCGAATCGTGTCTGCTCGACATCGCTAAATGCAGACAGCATACAGGTTAAAGACCACTGTTTCTTAATTTACATTTCAGGCAAGCCTGAAACGATAGTCCTCCGAAACAGCATCCGCTGCTTAATAAATGGAGCCCAAGGCATGAAAATATTGAGCTTAATTATTTTATATAGAAATGCATGTAGTAAAATCCCTAAATAAAGCATGAGTAATAATGTGTTCCCTGCCCCCTAGGATTTGTCAAGCCCTGTGATGCACCCTAGATTTGTGTATTTCTTTGTGTTTACTTGGTCTGTAGCATCATTAAGAATTGTACGTTTTTGTAAGGAAGTATATTTGATCTTTATGTTTATCTTTACTTTATTGTAACATGTATTTGCTGAAAGTTGCATACTTTTTGTATTGTGTATATGACAAGATGGACAACTTGACTTAAATCTAAACTGTGGCAAGCAAATAAATTAGAGAAATTTACATAAATATTTTTTTATAATCTCATTTTTGCCATGGATATGTTCCATTATGTAGGGGTTTGTGCAGCAAGCAAGTTTTTTACATGTAAATGTATACAAAGATGAATTTTTACACCAATAAAACAATCCATTCAAGACTTAAAGACAATATGATCTTTTTCTTAGTAAAAAGTAACTTTTTAAATGTTTATATATTTTACCACATTTTTTTATATATATATGTATTTAAGAATATTTAGAACATATTATTTTATGTGAAGAACATTGGAATGTGAAATAATTATTATTTCATGTCGGGTTAATTGACATTACGCAATCGGGGTTTGCGCGTGAGTATGGTTTTTTTTCACTTTTTGCGCTCCGTTGAAGTCTATGGGGGAACACGTTATCGAGGTTGCAATATTCTAAGTTCAACTTTTTGCTTGCATCGGGTAAGTGCTCATGAGAAAACGTTTTAATTTTGACTTGTAATACAAGTGCTATCTGACATGAATTTACATCTACTCGTAATCTAGCCCATAGAGAGCTTGCTCTACATATTTAATGATTTAGACGTGATAGGATTCTGCTGGATGTACCAGAAATGTTTTACAGCTATTTGTTTGTATAATCCCCAAGTGGGCGGAGTACTAAAGACACATTGACCGGCATTTCTACCCAGATAAAGGCTCATTATTTCCTGCATTTTAAATTGTTTTAAAAAATGTTGTATAAAGGAGACCTGGATTCCTGAGAGAATTGTTATATAGAGCTATTATCTTTGAAAGCATGAGTACCAGTGTTCTTATAAAGTGGATTGTTTATTATGTTACAGTGTTCCGCTATGATCCTGTGTTCTCCTTTTTTCTTTTGAGGAAAGAAGATTGTTAATAACCACTTTGATAAAAGGACTTTTTTCATTCATCCAATTGGTTTGTTATGATGTATATATATAAATCATAGCAAACCAATTGGATGAATGAAAAAAAGTATTTTTTATCAAAGTGGTTATTAACAATCTTCATTCCTCAAAAGAAAAAAGGAGAACACAGGATATATATATATATATATATATATATATATATATATATATATATATATATATATATATATATATATATATAGTGCACAGTGGGTAATATTTTAACACTTTTTTAATTTGTTTTCTAATCATTTTCCTGGTCTCCTTTTCTGTTGACAAACAGGAGATGTAAATACAATGTGGTTTAATCTAACCAATCACTGTGTAGAATAATACAGGCTCAGGTACATTTTCCCATACTTAAAGGGACAGTAAACTACTTGTTATTACAAGACTTTTTTGGTGTTGCTATAGAATAACATCAGCTTAGTCTTAGTTGCTCTATTTTCAGAGTTATATTACATGAAATGTGGCAAAATAAATAATGAAATATATTAAAAAGTATTTTTATTATGCATAACTAAACATTTTATTTAAAAATATTACGGTGTTTACTGCCCCTTTAAGTATTTAGTTCACTTCCCCTCTGTAGGGATTTAGCAAAACCAATATTCTGAGATATCTTACAGTAAAAGTAAATAATTGCCAGCGATGTAAGGGTACGTTGTGGTTGTTACGGGGTTAATTTAACACTTTATATTACGATTGAATATTTATGTAGAAATTTCTTTTTACAGAACTAAGTAATAAAATAAATGGTAGCAATTAAACAAAAGATTGTAGCAGACAAACAAAAAGCAAACAAATTCCTGGCTTCAGTACTCAGGAGAAATTTGCTGCCTTAAAGGGACATTAAACCCAAATTTTTTCTTTCATGATTCAGATAGAGAATACCATATTAAACAACTTTCTAATTTACTTATATAATCTAATTTGCTTCTTTCTCTTGATATTCTTTCCTGAAAAGCATATCTAGATATGCTCAGTAGCTTCTGATTGGTGGCTGCACGTATTTGCCTCATGTTATTGGCTCATTAATGTGCATTGCTATTTCTTTAACAAAAGATATCTAAAGAATGAAGCAAATTAGATAATAGAAGTACATTGGGATGTTGTTTAAAATTGTATTCTCTGCCTGACTCATGAAAGAAAAATGTTGGGTTTAATGTCCCTTTAACTTGTAAACTGTGCATTACCCAAAAATGCTAAATCTTTTGTTGCTAAACAGAGCTTCCGGGTAAGGTGCTACAGTCTATTT